>NW_024429267.1:40987816-41240316 GCF_017639785.1 Mesocricetus auratus | reverse complement strand
ACTATTGATGGCTTTCCTCCCCCCGCTGCTTGCACAGAACTTAGTACCTTTTAGCACTAAAAAGACTGACAGGGCAGAAACATACAGCTCTGTCTCATATTTGAATTCCCTATGTCCTGCAACTCAAGTATGCGGTGTGTTCTGCAGTATGATCTTATCATCTAGTTCTAGTGGGCAATCGAGAGCAATGGCAATAGTCTGTACTGTTTTGGGGGTTCACTCGCCAACAACTCATGAGGAACATCCCACACTATTTTATATTTTTAACATGTTTCCAACCGTCAGTGCTCAAAACAATGGCAATTGATTTAATTCTCTAAACAACCCGTTGAAGGATGATGCTTTTATTAGCTCTGATTTACATTTGAAGAAACTAAGGTTAGAGGACTAGGGAGATGGTTCAGTGATTAGGAGTGAGTACAACTTTTGCAGAGGACTGGAGTTCAGGTCCCAGTACCCATGTTGGCTGGTTCAAATTGCTTGTAATTATAGCTCCAGGGAATCTGGCACCGACTTCTGGCTTCTATGGGCAATTGCACTCATATATACGTACTCTGACTCAGACACGTGCATACACATAATGAACAATAAGTTTTTCTTTAAAAAGAAGAAAACCTAAGGCACAGAGGCACAATAGCTCAGTCAATCAAAGAGCTGGTAAGCAGCAAAGCCCCAATAGAAACACTGCAGTCAGGTACAGAGTCTAGGCACCCTCGGGGGAGGGGGATCTTTTGCACACAGTCTGGGAGCCACAACTAGAGCAAACCACATTCAGAGCCCATGGTGAAATGCCTTATCAATTTCTGCCCTTTAGAAAGCCTTCCTTTCTGAAAACTTCAACCCCTGACGCCACCACAACCAGTTTAGTGAGTTCTCCCTAAGCAAAGACCCAAGAAAAGCTGTGGCCACTGTGGGTCCTATTGGCCCAGCTATAAGACCACTGTTTTGTTCTTCAGTGCTCTGTATTTCTGGCCCTCCAGATTGGGTTTCCTCCAGGCCTTCTACCTGTCACTGTCTCTCCCAGCCTGTCTCTCCCTCTCAACACTCATATACAATCCACCACCACCACCAGCAGCAGCAGCCAAGAAAATGCATAGTGGCAAATGGGGTATGTTACAGCACCAGGTGTCATGTTTCCTGCTGCTCTTCATTCTCTCTGGGATGGGCCAGGGCCTGGCACAAGCCCATGATCGTTTCAGTTGTCCTTCATGACGACTTCTTCAGGATTGGGCTCTGCTGTGCTAGCTCCTGGTCTTACCCAGGGCAGATCATCTGGCAAGGAAAGGAGAAACTCCCACAGGCCTCTCCCACACATCTCCCATGTCCACTCCCTTGGCAGCCTCTTCCTTGGGGACACAGGTCCAGCCGGCCCACCCCAGCCCATGCTGAGGTGGGCTCATTGCCACTCCTGTGAACAGAGGGGCCAACTCTGCAGGCACACATTCAGCAATCTTTTAATGCCCTCGGCACTGCACAGGGGAACCAGGGGACCCATGGGTCTTGCTGTCTCAAGGTTGCTGAGTGGATAGAGACCCACAGTTGGTTTCTCTGACACGGTGCGTGTTTCTGTGATTTACTGTGTTTTAACTCTACTGGGAAAGATGTTTTTGCTCACTTCCCATCATCCCATATCACTATTTAAATTTTGTTGAATTCTCCACTTTCCCTAATTCTTTCCCAACAAGCACGATTGTTACCTAAAAATACCACCAACAACTGTCTGAAGTATCAATTGATCTACCATGTGCAATGTTACCCACGTAAGGGACTTTTCTTCTCCATCTCAGAAACGGCTGTGGGAGCAAACAGGAGTTATCCAGCCATCTTCTGGGGATGAATGATGCAAATGTCTTTAATGTGCTTATTGTATAAAGAGTGACTTTCTTCCCTCAAAAAGCCCCTTGTCTTAGGACTGAGGGCCAGCAGGGGATTACTCAGTTCAGTTGGTATGATCTTTTCTCTAATATTTAGCGTCATCTTTCCCGTTGAATTCCTATCATTAGGTCTCTTCTTCCTGGTGGCCCCATCTCTCTGGCCTCCACAGTGCGAGGCCAGCATTGCAGGCTGGGGAGCGGGTTGCATGACGAAACCAGCTGTGGAAGATCTCTCAGGGAGTCCTCAGGACTCCCTTGTCCCCAACATTATGCAGCTCAGAGAATCACACAGAGCCATCTTGAAGCTGACCAAGGATACCATGGGTGTGGCTACGTTGGTCCAGCTCTGAAGGAGGACTCTGCTCCTCAGGACCCTACATGGTTGGATTACTCCCCTGTACACCTAAGTTGCAGGACTTTGGGATCCAAAGCATGGTCACCCTCTTGGCTCCATCCTGTGTTCTCATGTGGCTGGATTCACGTGTTGTCATCATTGGAGATGTGGCTTTCTTATGTATTCAGATGTGATTTCCTCTTGGTCCCTCCCTGGATGCACCTGACTTGTTTTGTTTGGAGGTTCTGCCTTGTCTGGGTCCAGGCCCTTTCCACAGCTGTCATAGTCTCCTTCCAGACCCATAATGGCTGTGGTTCCAAGCCCAGGCCATCTCCAAAGATGGGATAATCTCCTTCCAAGTGCATGTGGGGAGCCTGGAGGGTCTCTGCACCAGCCTCAAATGCCGTTCTTCTTCCCGGTAGTCTATGGCCTGTCTTGCCTGGAGTATATATACAGACAGACAGACAGGCAGGCAGGCAGGCAGGCAGACAAACAGATGTATATACACACACACACACACACACACACACACACACAGACAGACAGAGAGACAGAGAGAGAGAGAGAGAGAGAGAGAGAGAGCGAGAGAGAGAGAGCGAGCACTCCTTACAACAGGCTTCCCTACACTTCTCTTAGAACCCATGCCTCCCTGTATCTTTGCGCTTCATCCGTAGCAGAGTCAGCCCCTGGCAGTCCTCATGAGGAGGCCTGAGAATCTTTGCCCTCTCCCTTGATTTCCCACAAACACCCAGATCAACACCTAACCTCTCTGCATCAGGTGTCCTGCCTGTGCTAGGCACCCTGTACCCTGACTCTGGATCTAGGTCTGGGCCCTCTGTCCTCAGGCCTTTCTTCCTTAGGCTTTCCTCTTGGAATTCTGTCTCTTCTCTTTATTTGTCTAGATCTGTGGTGCCCTCGATTCTTGGGAGACTCCTTGTCCCACCTTCCCCTCCAGTAGTGCCCTTGCCACCGTCTCCACAGGACGAGCCCTGATTTTCTCACCTCTGAGAGGGAGCAGAGTCCTGCCTTGCCATTGGCTCATCGTCACTGCCCTCCGTGGACTGACTTGCTGCCAGGTGGCTCTGCCTTCAGGACAGGGACCAAGGGCAAACACAAGAGCAGAAAGCTGCATGCTACTGCAGGGCACACAGCTGGGAGGATCCAATGGGCCCTTCCTGGTCTCTCAGGCACCAGGGCTGATGGGAGACATACTCACTGCACACCTTTGTTCACTGCTGAACACAGATCGGGCCCTGGGGGTTGGGACTGGACAGGGGTTTCCAGCCCCATCTCAGAACCGTCACATTCAGCCTCTCCCTGTCCCAGATCCTGCCCTCTCCTGCCACTGGTTCTCCCATCCACTCTGAGCTTTCCATGGGACACTTCAACCTTGGACCATGTCCGTGAAGGTGAGATGAGTCACCTAACGAGGTCACTGCAGGCCAGCCTCCTCCCAGTTCATGGTCACCAGGATTGAGAGCCTGAGGGTGTGGTTCTTTGCATAGGGATTTGAAAGAGAATGCTTTACTGCATTAGTGCATGGCTGACAGGAAAAGAGGGTCACCAAGGAAGATTCTGGCCATGTCACAATGCTTTGCGAATATCAAGCCCACAGGGGCTGCTGGGCTTCCTGCTCTGACAACTCCCTCAAGCCACAGTGGGATTTGTGTTGTATGAAGTATGGAGCTGCTATTTGTCCCTCCCTGAGGCTGCCTCTCTTGATAAAAGCAACCTGACCCTTCTTGGGACCACCACCACCAACCACTCACGGCTTAGGAGGTACAGAGGAGTATCTACCTTGCTGAGGCAGGAGGGTGTAGGTCAGGCCTAGCCCCCTACACCTCTGCTCGAGCAATCAGGCCAATGTGTTTTCTCTTGGGGCTACCAGCAACATGGGTACTGTCCTCTGTGTGAAGGTCTGGAAAGGACTGCAAAAGGATGTTCCCTAGGAAGGGATGATCAGAACTGTAGGCAGGCGGACAACAACCACTGAGACCTGTGGCCATATCCTTCAGGTATGTGATGTCGCTGTATCCTTCAGGTGTGTGATGTCGCTGTATCCTTCAGGTTCTGTTTCCCTCTTGGGTCACTGCATCTGGACTTTGCAGTTCTGTGAGCTAATAAATTCTCTTTATGGTTTAAGTTTTGTTGGGCTGGATTTCTTTTTCTTTTTTTTTTTTTTTTTTTTTTTTTTTTGGTTCTACGAGACAGGGTTTCTCTGTATTGTTTTGGAGGCTGTCGGTCCAGCCCAGCCTCCAACTCACAGAAATTCGCCTGCCTCTGCCTCCCGAGTGCTGGGATTAAAGGTGTGCGCCACCATCGCCCGGCTGGGCTGGATTTCTGGTTGCTGGCTTCTGAAAGTTCTGGTGAATCCAATAAACCAAGATTTGAACTGAGCTGGCTGCTCACTTGCCTGGTAGCTACCCTGTGAGGCAGGTTGTTGATCTCATTTCGAAGCAGTGAAAAGAAGGCTGGAGTCCAAAAGTTGGCTGGTCCCATGGAGAGGTCAGTGTGCCCTGGCTCTCAGGTCTTCTGAGTCCAGACATTGTCTCCTCTCCGTCTCATACATGGTAGAGCCACTAGACCCAGCTGGGTTCAGGCTCTCAAGGCTGAGTGGTTCAAGGTCAGAGGCAAGACTTCCCAGCCCCCGGGGAAAAGGGTTCCAAAGTGTGCAGGCGCAGCTCCCATGAGCTATCTAAGCTACAATAAAAATGAAAACATCTATATCATAGTGTCAAATAAAAAGTTAAGCTAATTTGGTTGGGCGAGATGGCTCAGTGTGTAAATATGTTTGCCACCAAGCCTGAGGACCTGAGTTCAATCCCTGGGAATCACATGGTGGAAAGAGAGAACCAGCTCCTCCAAGATGTCCCCCAAAACACACACAAACACACACACACACTAAATAAATAATGCGATTTTAAAATTTAAACTAATTTATGTATTCCATTATATTCCACATATAATGGAAGTTATAATGGTTTTAAAATGCTGGCAGAGGTGGATGCAGCAGTGTGTAGCTATAACCCTGACACTGGGGAGGAAGAGACAGGCAGATCCCTGCGGCACACTAGCCAGCCAGCCGAGCTGAAATGGTGAGCTCCAGTTTCATCAAGAGAGCCTATCTCAAAAACTAAGGTAGAGAGTGATTGGAGAAGACACCCAACATTGATCTCCAGCCTCCACCTGTGTACACCACACACATGCTATTTACATACAGTATGAAACTAGAAGAGCATGTAGTGAAATATCAACATAGATTACCATTGTGGACATGTGCTATTGTCTAATTTCCTTTTTATATCTTTTGAATTTTAGAAGTATTGTTTTATAATGAAGCAAAATTAATAGGCTTTTTATTTAAAAAAAGGACAGGGAGAGGAGGAGGAGGAGGAGCAGGATGAGGAGGAGAAAGGAGAGGAGGAGGAAGAAGAGGAGGAGGAAGAAGAGGAGGAGGAGCAGGAGGAGGAGTGCACACCTGAGTGTGCAGCCATTTTCTCTGCACTCAGTTTGGGAAAAGAAATCCATCAGCAGGGATCCACACTTGCAGATGGGGTCAAAGAAGAGACTCTGGGTCCTGTCCTGCATTCATCTTCCCTTTGTGGTTTTGGGCAAGTCACCACTCCTCTCTGTTGCTTCTACGCACAATGGGAAGTCACACAGGCAGCCTCCAAGCTAATGTTCCAGTAGCTGTGACTGTAAAATCTCACTTTGATCCTCTGCCCTGCTAGGAGAGTCCACCCTCTTAGCATGCGTGTTAAGTAGATGGGAGCTCTGCTCTCCTGTTAGTGCCCAGTGAGTGGGTCATGTTCCCTAACCCTGCCTCCATAGCCACTCTGCTGTTTACTGCCTTCAAACAAGCTAGTGAGAAGCCACGGGCCTTGTATTCTTTATGAAGGGGAGAGCACTGAGGCTGGAAGGAGCTAACTGTGGCACCTGCCTCCCTGGGCCAGTGGAAGGCAGGGTTGAAACCCAAGCTGCAATCTGGCCTATTCCAAAGTCTAAGCCACTGGACACACTATGACATTACCTCTCTTCTAGAACATTCCTGGGTGACATGTTTATTTGTTCCTTTCACAAATATTTGCTGAGCACCAGCTATGCACATAACATGATTCTTGTTGGCACAGGAGACAAGGAGGAACTCTCAGACACCAGCACATCCTAGCAGCCCACAACAAAGGGAACTAACCGCACGTATCCTGCTGGGGACACGGACCATCTCACATGCCGAGCGCAGAATAGATCATAATTTCTATTTATAACTCTTAAGTGTCATAATGGTTCATTTCTACTTCTTATAAACTTTACAACACACAACATAGCGTCATATTAACTATACATAAAACATGTCCAGGGATTAGAGAGATGGCTCAGTGGTTGAGAACACTGTTGCTCTTCCAGAGGACCCAGGTTCAATTCCCAGCACCCATATGGCAGCTCACACCTGTCTGTAACTCCAGTTCCTGGGCTTGACACCCTCACATAGACAAGTCTCACATAGAGGAAAAAACAGCAAAGAGCATAAAATAAAATTATTTAAAAAAACATTTGCTAAATCTCATATCCTTTCTCATTCCATAGCCCATGAGCTCAGCTGCCTCCTGATGCTGAGTGACTTCCAGACAACTGTCAAACCTTATACCCTTTGAAGGTTAATATTGATTCTGACTCAACAGGACCTAGAATTGCCTAATAGGCAAAGCTTTGGGCACAGCTGGGAGGGATGCTCTAGATTATAGTAGCCTCTGGGTGTGCCTGTGAAGAATTATACTTATTAGATTAATTGAAATGAGAAGAAACACATGCAGGAAGGTACCAGTCTCCAGGCTGGGATCCTGAACCGCATACCAGAAAAAGCAAGCCAAAGACCAGCACCCACTGCTCTGCGTTTCCTGGCCGTGGATACCACGTGACCAGATGCTGCAAGCTCCTGCTGCTGGAACTCCCCTCTCCTGAAACACCGGCAACTTGAAATATGAACAAAACCAAAAATCCTGTCTCCCTTAAGTTGTTTTTGACCAACCTCATCCTGGCCCAATGGTTCACCTTCTGGTATGTAGCCCAAAGGCTACAGTATCTCAGTCTTTGGCACAGTGCCTGTATATCTCCCTTTACTCCAGCTCTTCATGAAGATGTACCATTCTACAACCTCACAAGAAGGGAGGGAGGCACGGGATATTTGAATAACTTTAAGTTGCCTTTTCTGGGCATTTTATCATAGAAATAGGAACTACAACTAATCAACCAGGGATCTCCAGACCTGAAATACTCTTGTGACTTTTATTAAAACCTATTATTATAGTTGTTCCATTTTATTGTCATTGTTGTTAGTTGCCTGTGTCAAATGTAGGAATTAAACTTTATCATAGCTTTGCATGTGTGTCTATAGTGTACCAATAGAGCTAGGTAGTGTCTGCCATCTCCAGGATCTGTAAGAGGCTTTGGAGGTAACCCCTGCAGATAAGGGGGCTGCTGTGCCAGGGAGAATGCTGGAACTGAACTATGTTTCAAGGGTACAAGAGGCATTCTCAGACTGTGACATTCCCTAAGAGCATCAGGACTAGAGGAGGTGACCCATTCTGACCTCCCATCTTTGGACTCTGTTACCTCTAATTGCATCCCTTTTCTGCCTTTTTCAAACTCAGTCCATGGAAGTCCCACACCAGATAACTACTAGTCTGTTGGGCCCCAGCCCCCAAGGGTTCCATGTGAGTTGCTTGTCAGCCAATAACCACAGGTACATCCTGTTTTCTAGTCCTGGCTTACAGCCCCAGCCTTGCCCCACTGGCATCAACCTCTAATTACGAAAACACGAGCTCTTACACCTGGGGTTTCTCCACTGTGCTGTAAGCCTGTGTATAAGGCTGCTCCCTCCTTGCAATAAAAAGACACACACACACACACACACACACACACACACACACACACACACACACACACACATTCTGTTAGCAACACATATTCTTTTAGCATAAATGGGCTGACTTCTTGTCTTTCATTTAAATCTCCAGGCTTTCGCCCAATACATTAAACTTGCTCCTGGCACATGCTTAGCTGCTCCATGTGAGCTTCCACGGGCTTCTCTGAGTCTCGGTGCTTCTTTCTTTATATAGAAATATCACTACAGGGCAGGAGGGAGTCAGACTCTCTTCTTATTTGTTTGTTGTTTTGTTTTTCAAGACAGGGTTTCTCTGTGTAGCCCTGGCTGTCCTGGAACTAGCTCTGTAGACCAGGCTGGCCTCGAACTCAGAGATCCACCTGCCTTGGTCTCTCAAATGCTAGGATTAAAAGAATGTGCCACCATTCCCAGTGTGGGAGCCAGACTCTTAATGGGGAAAGAGAGTGGACAGCTATCCAAATCCCCACCCCAGCAAATAATCTCTATATTTATGTGTCTGGTGACCTAATATATATATTAGATGCAGCCTGTGTCAAAGGCTTTGATTGTTTGATTTGTTGATTACATGGCATCTGTTCCTTAGCAGGCCTAACTTTGATCTTACGACGAAAATCCACCACATTCCCCTTCCCTGACGTTGGTATAGCTTTCTGAGCTCTCCTTGTGCCCTGTTCCTGAGAGGAAGAGTCGTGAACCCTAGCGAAGATCTCTAGCACACATCAGGTCTCTAGCATACCCAGGCTCTGGTCATCTCTGCCCCCTGCCTTCAACACACCATGGCACTGCAATGAAAATTAGGAGGAGAACGTCTTCAGAGTAGCAGTTGAGACCTCACACCTTCAGGTCCTGCCAGCACCTGGGTTCTGCCTAGGTGTGTGTCCTGGCACAGGTGCTGTGGAACCCACAGACGGAGGCAGTATGTAGAGAGCAGTGGCTTCTGTGTTTGAGTATGCACCAGGAGTGCCGTGAGCTTATTCAAACATTGAGTGTGCACCAGGAGTGCCGTGAGCTTATTCAAACATTGGCTTCTGGGTCCTGCCTGGAGTCTCTGACCCAGAAAGTCCAAAACTGCATCTCTCTGACAAGTTCACAGATGCTGTTGCAGTTGCTTCAGGCCCAAAAAGCACATTTTCAGAACTCTTAATTTAAACAAAAGCACACCATTTTGAATACTGCAGTTTCTTGTACCAGAGGACTATTACCTGCCTAGGACAGAGGGACAGCCACCTTCTGTGTTGGCTTACCTGACAAAGGCGAGCCTCCTGTTATCAACTTGCTTCAGTGACTGGACTCACTCATGCCTTGTTTCCCAGTTTGCTCTTGGTCACTCTTCCTGTGACACGAGAGCAGAGAATGGGTATGAGTCATGTACAAGGCATAGATGGGTAGTGATGACAGTCACCGGAAGGGCACTCAGCCTGTCCCCACCCAAGAGTCACCATCCTCATATGTTGCATATTGAAAACTTAGTCCCGACACTGGGGAGACAGAAGCAGGTGGATCTCTGAGTACAAGAACAGCTCTTATCTATAGAGGTAGTTCCAGGATGGCCAAAGATACACAAAGAAACCCTGTCTCAAAACAAAACAAACAAAAACCCAACAACAACTTTGTGTGTGTGTGTGTGTGTGTGTGTGTGTGTGTGTGTGTGTGTGTGTGTGTGTAGGTCAGAGGACAACTTGTTGGTTCTCCCTTTCTACCAGGTAGGTCCCAGGGATCAAACTCAAGTAGCCAGACTTGGCAGCAGATACCCTTACCCCTGAGCCATCTCACTGGCCTCTCGTGTTGCATTTTTTCTAGGCTTCATTCCTGTGTTTTAAAAAGACGTGAAGCTGCACTTCATAGAGGCCCACAATGTTATAAACTGCACTCAGCTTAGGTTCTTACTTTCCTCCAGTACCTCTGAGTTCTCTTTGCCAAGCCCCAGATTCTGTGTTGAAGTCTAGAAAGACCATTCACCGTGAAAGAGGCCGGCCCTGGAGAGGAAACAAATAAAGGCATTTATTTGTTGATGTAGTGACCCATGCATGCACAGCCAGCCTCAGAACTGAGGTCAGCAGAGCTCCCCAAGGCCATAACCTTGGAGCCAGTAGGCTCCTTTCTCTTTACCCTCATCTGCACATGGCTTTACCTTGAGATCTGCCAAATGCCTGCCCTGTTTTCCACAGCCGGGCCGATGCTATCTGCACAGGAAGAAGGCGAAGGCGGCAGATTCCCAGAGGACTGAAGGAAGGCTTGGGGACTCATATTTTGTGAAGTGCTGGGTCAAGAATCAGGTTTCCCTTGAGGAAGCCTAAAAGTATTTGCTATTTTCTTTGGTAAATACAATAATAAAATGGTCCTTGTTTCCTTCCAAAGATCCACTTCTGATTTAATCGTTCAAAACCACCACACTTTAATGCCTGTGCAGCAGGGCCTGGGCCATTACCTTCTGGCTGCCTGAGGGTGAACAATAAATACTTCCAGGGCAAGTGAATGAGTATGCTCATTCCAGGATAGTCCATCCATTCCAGCAGATCTGAGGGGATCCTGGCAGCTCTCATCTCAGTGGGAAATTTTCTGCTGTTTTTCATCCTTCCCTTTCATAAGGGACCATACTGGACATAAAACAAATTCTCTTTTATCCTGCAACCTGGCTACCATAGAACAAAGGATGGATCACTGGGAGTAAGTAGAGGGTATCACTCAGCAAAGCACAAATTAAAATTCCTCCACTGTGGGCCTCAGGACCATCTGGAATGGAACCTGTCTTTTCCATCCTCTGACGGGCCCCAGTGAAATGCAAGCATTCAGAGGCCTCCACCCTTCTCTTTACACTTAGACTCAGGAAGCTGCAAGAGAATACTTCAAGAAAGCTGCAAGAGAATGCCTGTGTTCTAACTACTGTGAAGATCAGAGGCCACCTCTTATTGTGAAGTTCCCCATCAAAATTCAGTATCCCTTATTCCTTCGGCTTCAAAGATATGATGGCATCAACAGAAACAGATGTGTGTTTCTAAAGGGTGAATTTCATCATCAGTATGTACAAATAAAGCTGCCTTGCCTAGGAACAAAGGTGGAGAAGAGTCACTCAGAGCTGTGTCTCTTTTCACTCTTGGTTGGCCTTATTTTTTAGGCTTTCTGTGCTCTACCCAAGGGGTACCATGCAAGCCCGACATGAGTTCCTTCCTGAGAGCTTGTTTGGAGGCTCTAGCAGGAGACTGCAGCTACCTGGATACCCTTGACCTGAGACGGTTCTTCCTCTATTCACAAAAGGTCATCTTTAACCAAGCACATAGCTTTAGGATGGACAGATGTGGAGCAGTGAGGGAGGAAGGCAACACACACCTAAGCCAGATCAGTCAAATCCATCACTGGAGTGACAGATAGGGCAGCCAGATTGTCCTTACACCCCATAGACTGGGAGATAAAGTCATCTTCCTTAGAACAGCTGAGAGAGATGACAGCAGTGTGGTCTGCAGGTCACTCGGCAGCATGCCATGATGTAAGACATGAGTGTGCTGGATTGGAAGCCACACTCTTCCTGTTTTCCTCAACTCATCATCCTCTACAGAAATGTTGTAGAGCTAAACCCATATCACATGATACAGTGGAATGAGTGGCTTTCTTTGAGAGATATTACCACAAGCCTCTGGCTATGGGAGACTTCCCATATATTGCTGTAGCCAATGACTGTTGTCCCTCAAGTCCAGCTATAAAGGACAGGAGTTAGAGTTGGACTGTGTGGTCCAAAGTGACAGCTCAAGTTGCCTCTCCGTAATAAGCTTCCCAAGTGCCTCAGAGACAAGGAGGACAGTGAACATGGGGTGGACTCTCCAAATCCCCCAAGGCAGGGTCTGTCTGTTGCCTTTCCACCTGGGCATTTGCTGGCCCACATACGAAAACTGTTCAGCCTCCCACAAGATCTCTCAACAGTGGACTGTGCTCAAGGAAATATATGATGAGAAGAAATAGAAAGTTCCCAGCAGGGTTCTGCATCAACCAGCCTGTGGGGTCAACAAAACCTGCTGTTGAAGGAAATCTGGCTGCTGAAGTTCTCCAACATGCGCAAAGGACAGCTCTCAGCAATGCTAGTCCCCAAGCCCCTCACAGGCCAACAGCTGTCAGTGCATCTCAAAAACACTGGGGGGAGGGGGAAGGGGGCGGGCGTGAGACAGAGCAGAGCGGGCCATGGCTGTGGAATTTGGAAGCAATGCATGTGCCAAAGCATTTCACAATTATCTGATAAACAAGCTAGCCTAAAATGCCATGTTATACAGGATAAGTGAGCAACATCATCCTAAGCTCTCAAATATTGCACACTTTCAGTGAGTATTGATCATGCTACATATCTTCATTGGTGTCATTAATAGCATTGGAAGCATTATTGAAGATGAAGACCAAAGGAATCTTTGTAATTTAATCCACAGATAAGCATTAACCTGAATAGCGTTGTACTGAGGCCCGACTCTGGCCTCATGTGGAAGCTGTACCCCACATGTTCACAAGAGTCACCCTTGTTCAGATACAATGTTGCTGGGTGGTTGACTTCATCCCTCTCTTTATGGAGCTTGCCTTCTTCCTCTTGGAAAATGTGTTCCTAGGGAGAAAGAAAAACAGGAGGGACCAAGGAAGCATGAACTCAAGACACTACCCAGATTGCAATTGCTACATAAGACACCAGAGTGACCTCGAGACCAGGCATCCTGAGAAGTGGCCAAGCTTGCTTTCTAGAACCCTGGAGAGGATGTGACTTCTGGGAAGAGCCTGGCTCTGTCCTCAGTGAAAATCATTGACAAGTTAATGGTTGCTATGGCAATAGGTTTCCTTGTTGAGCCCCTGATGCCCTATAGCAGAGACAGTGGGTGTAGGCACCAGCTTAGGGTCAGTGGATGAGACACTGGATGCCAGATAAGCCACATGTTTTGTGATGTATACAACAGACTATTAAAGTCATTCCATACTTGGGGGCATGCTTATACTAAAAACTCATCCATTGATCTAAAATTCAAAATATCCTTACAACAAAATACCAGACCTGACAACCCTTTACTCACTCACTGGATGGAGTCTGTACTGAGCCACCTCCAAGATTGTAGTGACAAAGACCCACTCTGGTTAAGTGTCTTTGGACAGTTAGGAGATAGTAAAGCTATTCTTAATTGATCTCTATTTAATTCACTCCTGGGTGAGATGTCATGGTTCTGGTGTTTTGTCTCAGGCACACAAAGCATTTCTGTAGGAAAAAAGTTAACAGCAAATTGAATGGAAGATTGAAGTTGATAAACCGTATCTAGATGCTATACATAAAAAATTTTGCTTTTGATGTTGCAATGTCAAGTTCTTGATATGAAGAAACATGATCTTGCTAATGCACTTAATTTCTCCTGAGCTAAACCTGTTCTTATGTTCTCTAAGATGTAGCTGGAGGAATGGTAAGAGTCTACCAGGACACATTTTGTTGGCACAGGGTGTCAACAAAGGGTGTCCTTAAAGGAGTATGGGGGATAGGAAAGCTAACGTCAGGGAGAGGGTATAGAGAGGAACAGTTTATGTGGACAGAGAGAAGTAGGTGGCCTCTTGGGAGTAGGGTGTCTCAGGATATTAAATGCCTATGGTGTGTGTGTGTGTGTGTGTGTGTCTGTGTGTCTGTGTGTGAGTGTTGATGTTGTAATCTGATGCAGACCCTGGAAGGACAGTGAATAGGGGCAGCCTCAGACTCCAGTGATGGCTTGCTGTGGGCAGCTAGTTGTCAGCTTCTCATAGCCTATTCCACAGAGTGGATTTACCAGAGAGTGGATGGGAGCTGTCTGATATGACACTCTGTGACAGTGTCCAGAATCTGCCTAGCACTTGGCCACACATGAAAACACAATGCAGGTAGTTATGACATGACCACTAAAAGCCAGGGGTGTTTTCTGGGAGCCATGATGTTTGACACAGACTATTGTTTAGCAGTGAGGTTTGGCTCCAACAACTTCCTTTATATCCTCTGTTGGCCAATCAATAACCAACGTCCTTTCTCAGAGCTAGGTCTGACGGCTGCTCTGCCCTAGACTGTATGCCTCTACTGTGTTACCCTGGACAGATACACCTCTTCATGGAAGCTGCTGTCTTATCAGCACAGAGAGCTAATGAGGCGTGCTCAGTGAAGTCACAGCCTGTGCTACCAGGTGAGCTGAATCAGGCTGATCACAGGGCCAATTCCTGAGGCTGGGACATCTCCACCCAGCATTGCTCACTGTGGGCCTGGGCCTTCACAAATGTGGTACAGCCTTCCCTTCTCAGTATTTCAGCAAGGGAGTCTGAAAGCAAAAAAAAAAAAATGACAAGAAAGAAAGTGAAACCTCCTCTCCTCCCCGGCTGTGGGGAGGGACCAGGAACCTGGCCACTCCTCCCTCATGGCAATGTGGGGTGGGGATGGGACCAGGAGCTTGGCCAGGTGGAAGAGTCAAAGGTTACTTTGTGCCCCTTGAGACAAAAAACCCAGAAGAATCCTTGGGACTTCCCCCTTTCTGGACTTTGACACAGGTTCTTGAATGGTTCTGGCTCCCGTGGTTCAATAGGCCCTGTAAAATCTGTTCTTATAGCCCTGTAGCCTGTGATCAGGTGGCCTGACCCACCCCATCCTACACTGTGGCAGGATGAGCTCCTAAAGGCAAACTAGAGCTGTCCTCCAGACCAGCCACACAGAGAACTGTCCTCCAGATCAACCACACAGAGAACTGTCCCCCAGACCAGCCACACACAGAGAACTGTCCCCCAGACCAGCCATACACAGAGAACTGTCCCCCAGACCAGCCACACACAGAGAACTGTCCCCCAGACCAGCCACACACAGAGAACTGTCCCCCAGACCAGCCACACACAGAGAACTGTCCCCCAGACCATCCACACACAGAAATCATAAGCACACTGGGATGGTCAGGACTACACTCTCCATGGTCAGGATCACTGTGGTGATATCTTTCTTGCACAAATAAAGCCTGTCTGGGTTCAGAGAATGGAGCTTGCTACTAGCTAACCATAGAGGTCTGGAGGTCTGTACAGATAGGCAGGAAGTGATGTAGCTGAGCAGAAAGATGACATAAGCAGGGACAAACAGGTAAGGTGTGCTTAGCTTGCTCCTTCTCTTAAAATGTTCCCTACCCTGATCACCAGAGAGAGCATTGCTCCCAAAATTATATCCTATCCTGTTTGGATGGATGAAAAACCTTTTGAAGCCCAGGTTCTTCAAGAGCATTGGATTAAATGATGCAATAACCTGGGTTCAATGCACCCAGAAAGTTCTCTTCATTTCCATTCTGAATAGGCTCTTCCAGATGCAAGAAACAGACATGCAAGTTACTTCACATGAAAGCTCTTTACTGTAAAAGAAGGAAGGGTAGATAGAGAGATCGTTGGGTGTCTGGACAAATGGATGGATGATCACATGAGTGGATGGACAAGACATCAGCAGTTCCTAGGAGCCAAGGCTTGGGGTTGGAGGTTGAGACTAGGGCCATGTTGACAATGACAATAGCATTTGCTTGCCAAGTGCTTCCTCTTCCTGGGTTTCAGTCAGGGCACCAGAGACTCTGTGAGCATCATCTTTCACAGCTGAGGAAACAGGCCACACCCATTATCCCTACTGGGAGCATACTGAGACTTAGAAAGCTTTGTGACTTACCCCAAGTCTCCTGGCGAGTAAGTTCCAGGCTGGAAGGCAAGCCTAACCAAGATGAATCTCCATCTCACTGCTCCCCTGAAGCCAGTGTCTGTGACTTCAGTCTTGATAGATCTGCCACTCTTGGAACACAACTTCCTTTTACCTCTGCATCTCTTTCATCGTCTACACACCCTATCTCCTCTGCTTTCTATTCTGTATGTCCCTGTGGTGTTTTGAATGAGATTGGTCCCATTTGGTTCCTACTTGGTAGAACTATTTGGGAAGGATTAAGAGATGTGGCCTTGTTGGAAGAGTTGTGTCACTGGGAGAGCGCTTTTCCCACTGTTTTCTCTCTGACTCCTGCTTTCAAATCCAGATGTGAGCTCACAGCTGTGCCTAGCACCTTGCCTTTGTTCTGCCACCATCAGCCCTCTGAAACCATAAGCCCGATCAAAAAGCATTATTTTATAAATTGCCTTGTTTGCATTGTATTTTCACAGAGATAGAAAAGTCCATGACTGGAAACTCCCAGAGGAAGGATCATTTGGACCGGCCAGACTCCAGTTAGCATGGAGCCACTCTGGAGCAAAGAAAGCAGAACACTTGCCCAGATGCGCCCATGAGACTGAGCCCCTCTGTCTCACCAGCCAGCAACTGCCTCAAGTGGGACTTCAGCTATAGTCAGGTCCGTTTTCTGAGCTTCTGGACCACAGCTGGAACTCTCTGTTCAATGATGTCTCATCTTCTTGACTCTGTAAGATTCATCAAGTCAGCACAACTGAACTCTTCACAAAATTAGTCAGAATTTTAGGATTCCCAGGATGGGATTCTGAATGCCAACTAGACCAAGCTGTGAGAGTAGGAAGTGAGTTAGTGTGTAGCGACAGCCAGGAAACTCCCTAGGCATCTTTGACACATGCATTCCTGCTGCTTCTCTACCCTCCCTTGTTCACTGAGGCAACTTGAGGAGAAAAAGTCCCTGGCAATGGGTTCCAGTGAACTTGGGTGCCATGGCATCCACAGCAAATACAGGCAGCCCCAGAGACTATGTGGCCTGCCTCTCTTTGACATCTCCGGCACTGGCTGCTGCGACAGCTATCTGCATGCAGGACCTCCAGAGAGTTCTCAGACATTTGGGGACCGAGCCCAGCTCCTCCATCATCTCCCTTCCTGGGATCCATCCACGCTGACAGAAAGATGGAAGATGAATTGCCCAGGCCACTCCATAAGACCCGCAAACGTGGGCTGCTAATCCAGGCTGGGAACTGCCAGGAAAAGCCCATTTCAGTCTGACCTTTTGTTCAAAACAGACTACAGGTCACAGACCCTGACATCTGAGCACTGTTCTGCTTCTACGAGAAAACATCCACATTTAGGGCTGACGGGATGTAGCATGGGGAAAATTGCAGGTCTTAAAAACATCAAAAACACTTGAGGGAACTGGATATCCATCTCAGAGCTGAAGTGGGAATATCCAGCCCTGTTCCTTCAATGCCCAGAAGAACGCCCAGGGGCTCTGCACACTACCCAATGACAGCAGCTACTTGCACACCAACTAGTTCCTGTTGGGCTTGCCCTTCAGGCTGACCTTAGGGTCCTCAGACTCAGGAAACATATAGGAGACATGTAGTGGGGCTGGAATTTTGTTCTCTCTCCCCATGGACCCCTTGGTGTGTCACAGATACACAGGGAAAGCAGAGGAGTTGGGGGTAAAGGGTGGAGACTCTGGAGCTGGCAGGCTGGTTCCTGGCAGCTACTTTTTCCTAAATCAAGAATGAATCAAATAAGGAGATGGCTGCAGAGTGACAGCTACATGACAGTGGACCAAAACTCGTAGCTACTCCTGGCATGCCTAGATTTTTGAGGAGAATGTATGTGGGTGGCCTTGTTTACTTTCTATTTTCCCCTTCCCCTGAGGAGGAAGTAAGATCCTTTCCACCAGGTCACACACAATTACTGCTCCACCCTTTGACTCGGATGCTTTTCCAAAAGGATTTCATTAATGTTCACAATAGCAATATATTGAGCTCATTCCTTTGGCCTTTGGCCTGCAATGTTGACTATAGCCGTCGAAAGAGGTCTTGTGGTCAGAAAGAGGGATGGGATAGTCCTGGTAAGAGGACACTGTGACATTTCAAGACTGAGTCAAAGCCTAGCTCAGGACAGAAGGTATCCAGATGACATCCCTTAGCCATCGGGGGATGGCTACTGCATAGAGAAGCCAGGATAGAAGAAGTTCCAGTTGGCTGGAACCCTGCCCTCTCTTGCGGTTGACGTGAGAGCTCTTGGCTCAGGGTGTAGTACTCCATGCAGGCACAGATCCCAACCATAACAGCCTCATGTGTCCACAAGGACCTTCAAGCAGGTGGAAGGAAGATGGAGTTTGTTTTAGGACCTGGTGCATGTCTGCCCTTTACAGATAGTAGACATCACTTGCCTGACTCATCTGAATGATATGGGGAAATGATGGGGGATGGCCTTCTGTATGATGTGAATATATGTTTCTCTTGTTGGTTGATGAATAAAGTTGTTTCAGTCAATGGACAGGCATATGTAGCCAAGCAGGAATTTAGGCAGGGTTACCAGACTAGGAATGCTAGGAAGAGAAAGGCAGAGAGGAGCTGTCAGAGAGACTCCATGTAGCTGTTGAGGGAACAAGAGGGCCGGGCATCACCGGTAAGCCAAGACAAAGTAGAGATACATAGATTAGTAGAAATTGGTTAATAATTAAGAGAGAGAGCTAGCTAGCCAAATAAGAAGCCTGAGCCATCGACCAAGTGGTTTATAATTAATATAAGCCTCTGTGTGTTTATTTGGGACTAAACAGCTGAGGGATGGGGGGGGCAAAAACCTCCCTTGGCAGGAAAAATGTGAGCCAAGACCACATTCCAGTTCTTGATAAGTTGATGAAAATCCTTCTAGAAGCCCTTCCTTGAAAGCCATTGTCCTAAGTCTAGTCCAGGAACAGTGCCCACAGTGTCCTAAGGACAGTCCTGAGACAACAGATCTCTCAGGAATAGGCAGGCAATCGCCTTGCTCTGGAATCCAGGAGGAGGGTAGGATGTTTGGAGCAATGTGTGGGAAGGGGTCTGCATGACTGAAGAGGAAGTGCCTTAGCATTGGTCTCCTGGAGCTGCTGTAATAAGTGCCACAGACTGGACTGCTCTGGCCTCAGGAATGTATCATTTCCCAATTCTGGAGGCTGGAAGGCAAGGGCGTTGGCAGGACAGATTTCTCTGCCGGGGTGAAGGGGGGCTTTCTTGCCCTTTGGTTATTGACATCACCTCCCTGTCTTGATATTAGCTTCTCTCTATAGGGATCTATGTCAAAACTCCCCTTCCTAGAAGGAGAACAGTAGGATTGGATCCCATCCCACCCTAATGACTTATTTATAATTTCACTGCCTTGTTGATGACCCTGCCTCCAAATATGGAGACATTCAGAATGTCTTGGGGTTGGGACTTCAACATGAATTTCAGGGAATACAACTGAACCCGTGTGACCTGCCCAAGCAACAAGTACATCCTCCAAAGCAGGTAGACAGCTTTGCAGCTTGTCGTCAGTGAAAGCCACCCACCCCAGGCACAGCCCCACACTGCTCCTAACGCAGCAGCACTCTTCCCATCAACCCTGAAGTCAATGGAGTAACCATTCTAGTCCCATTTCACAGAAAGGAAGACAAAGGTCCTCACAGAACTAGCTGACCCCACAC
The DNA here is from genome assembly GCF_017639785.1 of Mesocricetus auratus. Taxonomy (NCBI): domain Eukaryota; kingdom Metazoa; phylum Chordata; class Mammalia; order Rodentia; family Cricetidae; genus Mesocricetus; species Mesocricetus auratus. Next base: position 41,220,867 of record NW_024429267.1, on the reverse strand, counting down.
CCCAGTGCCAGCAGTGAGAGGAAACAGGGCTGAGTGCCATGTGTACTCTCCCACTGCAGAGCAGCTTCAACTCTCTGGGTCTCGAACCAGAACATTTTCCTACAATGAGAGACAAAAACACTTTATCTGAGGGCTTCACACCTAAGTCAAGCCTGCTGGTCCTCTGCTGGTCCTCCTTTCATTGTGTGACATTTATTTGCTAGGTAAAGGCCCTTCTCCCTGCAGTTGGCCCCTGCTAGACACACCATTTGTACTATAGTTTGTGACAACTCCAGGAAAACAGAGGCTTAAGGAGACAAGATAAAGTGGGTAGTGCTAGAGAGAACCACTGAGCAGAATAGAATAATCTGGACGTTCTTATTCTTCTGCCAAGCAGTAGCTTTGACTAAGGCATTTATTTAAGATTCTGTTCCAGGACTCTGAAAGATTCTGCTCTAAGTGTTCAGAATTCCTCAGTTAACAGAACAGACACCACTCTGGCTATGCAGATCTTACCTTCTCCTGAGTGGATAAAGAATACTTGGAATAAACAAGTAAATTATATTATACATTAGAAAGGAAAGATGCTATTCAAAGAAGGAGAAGGAGGAGGAGGAGGAAGAAGGAGGAAGATGAGGAAGGAGGAGGAAGATGAAGGAAGAGAAGAAGAAGAAGAAGAAGAAGAAGAAGAAGAAGAAGAAGAAGAAGAAGAAGAAGAAGAAGAAGAAGAAGAAGAAGAAGAAGAAGAAGAAGAAGAAGAAGAAGAAGAAGTGGCAGTCAGGGAAGGAGTGACTTGGTACTAAATCTGGGCCTGGTAGCAGAGGCCTCTCATTCTAGCTACTCAGGAAGCTGAGGCAGGAGGAGGGATAGACAGAAGAAAAAGAAAATCAAGAATCTAGCACTCTGTATTCTTGTATAAACTTACCAGTACCCGGGTGAGTGGATTTGCAAACTGATCTCTGCAGGTCTGTTTCCCTGTCTGTCAAATGTGGGTTTTGATGGAAGTCTCTGAGTATCTCTTCAGGCTCTGCAAGTTTTTCAGGGCCTGAAGAGAGCTTGGTGCAGCAGGGACCCAAGGAAGTGTCCTTATTTTCCCGGCATGATTTGACTGTGCACCCTGGCACGATCCCACTCTCCAACTAATCCCTTAGCTAGGTCTGAGCCACTTTTACAGGAAGGGCTCATGAGTTAAACTAGGGTCAGAAGACTCCTGGGACAAACCTGAGTCACACAGACACAGCCCACCCACTGCAGCCTCTCGGGTGATGCGATGATCGTGGTGAATGCAGACGGCCCTGCTGAGAGGCTCTATAGAGACCTCACTTTAAATGTGGGAAAGCTACAAGAAAGAAAGGGACCTATCCGGAGTGTCACAGAGGCCATGGAGAACCTCCAATTTAAATAACAACTTCATTGGCACAGGCCGAGCTGCACATAATGTATACATTAACGAGTTTAAGTGGTCCTCTACAGCCATGAAACCATCTCCATGACGGAGGCATTTAGCTTCCCATCATCACCAAAGTTTCCTCAAGCTGTTCTGTCACCGTCCCTCACCCCAAAGTCCAGGAGCCATAGATCTGCTTCCTGTCCCCAGGAATTAGCTTCTGCTCATATTTTAAAACAGAATGGACAGACCGGTTAATGGGTCTCAGCGTGGGTTGTGAGAGAAAGAGGAGGGTCAGGATGACTCTAGGATTTTGACCTGAACAACTAGAAGGGCAGTCAGTCTCCATGCTCTCAGATAAAGGTGGAACCAGTCTGGGCTGAGTACCCAGGGCTAGTGTGGGAGCCATCACCTTCACTCCACGCTTGCCTAGGAAAGGGGACTAACTGGGACTAGTCTGGAGTCTGGAGTTCCATAAAGACAGTAAGGACAGAAGTCCAGGGTGTGGGACCAGAGGACCAACCCTCCTCAGCATAGGTAGGATGGTGGGGAAGAAGGGCTTGGGCTGGGGCATGAGTAAGAGTCAGCAAGAGGAAGATACAGGGGAGGGTGCTCCTAGCAGAGGAGAAGGCAAGGACAGGTGTGAGGATGGAGAAGGCCCTTGTGCCCTGATGGGAGGTCAAAACACCTGGGGGTGTCTGTGAGAGCCGCGGGACCAGGATTTGTAAGTCTTAGAATAAGATCTTGTCCTGTCTGGCCAGGCGCTGAGCAGGCAGTGGGCCTGAGCCCAGAAGCATAGTGTGTGGAGGTCCAGCCTGTTTCCACTAAGCAGCTTCAATACCTCTGTCCATCAAAGAGAGACCTGCTAACTCCCTGGTCAGTCTAGGGATGGGGGAGGCCCAGACCTTCCATCTGCTATGAGTATTTGACCAAAGAGGAAAGGCCAAGCCTGGAATGTGCTGACCTCTTCATTCCACATGGTTCAGGAGCCAAGGTCCATTCTTTCCAGCACTAACATGCTGTGGCCCAGAGGAGGGCAAGGCCACGCAGAAGCACCCATTTCCCTTAAGATGGTTCCCAGAAGGGTTTGGCTCTCTCTAGAGCCTACCCCACCTTCCTAGCATCCTTCCCTAACGAGGAGGGGAAGGTCCTGAGACCAGGGTCAGCCACATGCACATAACCAGGGAAGTGCTGGCTCATTGCTTCCTGGGCAGGGCCCTGCCCGGAGCCCTTGAAACCGGCTATTCTAAAACACATTTCAGGAAACCTCACGGTTGGTTTTGGAAACTGGGCCTGTCAGTCAGTCACATAGGGAAAAAGCACGTGTGATCTGTATTTGGGGGATGTCGCCAACGACTGGGAGGAGTGATGGTGCATGCTACTGGATATGAGGTGGGTACCCTACTATCCCAGCCTTCATGGCCCTATCTGTAAGATGGAAACACACCTGCTCTGTCAAGTCTGGTGCATGAGTTTGAGCTGACAGGAGGGGGTAGTTTTTAGAGTATCCTTCATTATCCTAGGGAGATATTGTGATTGGCCTTTAGATATGAAGCAAGGAAGTTGGTAAGTTGGGGCGCTCCCTGCCTGGGACCTGGAGATGCCCACAGTGTGGAGAGTTAGCCCTCTAGGCTTTGTCTACCCAAGGAAAAAGGAACATTGTGTTCCTTAAGTGCAAGACCTGGGCTTGTGTTTGGATGGAGTCCTTTGAGAGTCTTCCTTAGAGGCAAGGGAAATGTATACAATATGTGAGTTGAGACTCTCCTTCCAGATTGAATGATACACAAAAATGTGGCTATGGAGCCCTGGGAAGCTGGTGTGTGGGGATTAAGGTTAGGGTAGGAATTAAGTACAATTCCCAGCAAACTGCCTTCCCTCGTCTCTCTGCACTCCATTTTTAAATCGACCTGTAGAACCTGTGATCAGGAAGTTCTCCAGGGTACAGATCATGTCTCATTCCTTCTAGAGGGATGGGGCAGGGCTGTGTGTGTAAAAACAGAAAGTAGAAGCTCAAGCTGGACACTCTGCTGTCTCCTCCAGCTTGGTCTCCAGCACCAGACATACAGTGGACACTCAACAGATGTCAGCCAGATGGCTGCTTGCTCCTCATGTAGACCCAACACTGTAGATGGCAGGGACTATTGGGTATTTCCCAATAATGCTCTTGTTTCCCAGCCTCCCGGGCCTCAGTCTTTCTGCCTTGGGAGTCCTTCCAAGCCCCTCTTCCAGTGACATTCTAAATATCCTTCCTAAACCATCCCTTTTGGGATGACTTACCTGACCTGTCTGACCTCAATCTAATACTACCCTCAGCTAAAGTCCCTCCAGGGCCACCCAAGATGACCTGAATCTCAAGTCACCCCAGTGTCCAGTTCATCCCCAAGCCTTACCCTAATCCCAGCACCTAAGGCTGGCAGGTGTACTGGCAGGTGGCAGCCCCGCAGTGTGCAGAGGCTTGCACACACTGGGGCAACACAGTCCCAGTGTACACAGATTCAGACCCACTGCTCCCCAGGAGACCCCAGGGTCATCAAGCTGAGAAGCCCTGAATCTTTCCCATTGAGAAGAACTTGATGGGTTTAGAAGAACACAGAGCTGGTGAGCAGGAAGCCTGGGTAGGTGACTAGAAATGTCCTCTTGCTAAAGTCTCAGTGACCCCACTCCCTGTAAAATAACTATAAAGACCATGTTCTTTCCAAGGTCTTTTTTAGCACAGAAATCTGACACATGGTAATGGGCCAATTGTAGGATAAGATGGGATTTCCCCTAAATGACCCTGGTATGGAGGGGAGAGGAAGGTGTCTCCCATTAAAAGCAAGCATGGTGTCTCTGTGCTTCAGTAGCCCAGGGCCAGGCTCCCGCTGAGAATGACCCCTGAGGCTGAAGAGATACACACAGACAGCTGGCTGCCCTGTCAGAACTTTGCCAGGCTGGACTGAGTTTATTTTATCCCCGTGGATGTGGTGGTAGGTGGCCTGTGGTCAGCTGTCCCACCTCATTGTAGGCAGATTTCCTGAGAAGCAAGACCTGAAATTTCAGAGAAGGGAGAACAAATTGATTCCAGCAAAAGACTGCTTCCAAGAACATTAAATCCAGCTGTTGTTTCTGTAGCTTGGGGACTCCTCCCCCTCCGCTGGCTGCTGCTTTCCCAAGGGGCCACCGCCTCCCCTTCCACCCTGCCCCTGTTCTTGGAAGCTGAGGAAGATGCTTTCTTCTGGCCCTCATTCCCACCACTACCTTCTCAGTTCCAACCAGCAGCACTTCCGGCTGGGGTTCTCCGCCTTGGACTTGTTCCCAGGAATTTCTGGAAATATCAATGGTGCAAACAGATTGTTTTCATTATGATTATTCTGGGTTTAACCTCCTGGCCCTGCGTCACCAGGACCGTGAGCTCTTTCTTGGTGTTGCACGGGGCCAGGGGCTTGTTTTTCCCTTGGCCTCACACCCTAAATAAATCTTTAGTTCCTTGCTTCAAGCTCAGACCCTCTCATAAGGAGTTCCTAGGCCTGTACACACAATCTTCTTCTCTTCAAACCTGTATCTGACAGAGCCAAGGGGTCCCGGGAGCAATGGCTGGGCTGCCCTCCCAACCCAACCTGTGACCGTGTTCAAATCCAAACCAGCACTGTTGGCTCCAAGCTGACTCTCAAAGGGCTTCAGGGGGTGTGCCAACATTTGGTTTGAATGTTTCTAACATGAAGAATTTCCTATTCCTAAAAAATTATATTAAAAACAACACACCCACTCAAATGTGTTACACACAAATTTTAGTATATTGAAAACTACCCACCTAATAACTTGTACTGTGGGTTTTGGGCCCGCCTTAGAATAAAACATCTATGTAATTAAAGGGAATCCTAAGAGTGTTGGAATGCTGATCTCTGTCTCTGTGTCTCTCTGTCTCTCTGTCTCTCTCTCTCTCTCACACACACACACACACACTTGCTAGTTGCAAACATTTCTATCTATTAATATTTTTTTCATTCAAAATAGATGGCCATGGTTCTTGACTGGGGTGATCTTACCCAAGGGACATGTGAAACATCTAGAGACATTTTTTTTTAGTTTAAACAAAAGTGCTGCCACTCTTGGCATCTGGTACAGAGATCAGTGCTTCTCTAAATGTCTTCCAAGGCCCAGGACAGCCCTGTGACTTAGGGTCACCAAGCACCCATGTTGAGAGTGCTGAGGTCGGGAGAAGGCACTGCAGGCCTAGGCTTGCTTGAGACTGTCTGCTTCCCATCACCTGGGTTTCAAGTGTTTTTGTTGATCTAATAAACTGACTTATTGTTCTCTGACAGGCCTTGAATAAAATTATGTCAATAAATCACTGTTCACTTAGGCTTCTAAGTGACACTTTTTAATTTTTTACATGTATTGATTTGCATGTGTTCATCTAAGTGTGTGCACCTATGGGTGCACATGCAGCCACCCACACATGCACCACATGTGGAGGTTAGAAGTTGGTTTTCTCTTTCTACCATATAGGCTCAGTCATTGAACATAGGCTGTCAGGCTTGGCAGCAAGCACATTTACCCATTACTTGCTGGCCTTAAGTGAGACCGAGCTAAATTTTTATTGCTGTTTTAAATCTAGATAGTAATGTATAATGCCAGATGGTTTGGTGACCACTCAAGATGCTCCAGTCTGCACCCTGTGAGGGAGTAGGGGAGATACATCCCCCTCAGGGTACACCTCAAACACAGGGGTGTAGCATGAAATATAAAAGACCCAGAGACAGATTTTGGGGTTCAAGCTTCAAGCTGACGATCAGAGAAGCAAAGCTGTCAAGCCACTAGCTCTTACCTTTACCTCAGGCTGAAGTGGCTGATCCTGTCTCCATGAGCTCTCACCAAGCCTCAGACTGCTGCCTCGCCTCAATATGACTGGAGAAAGAATGCCTTCCTCTCCTCATGTGGCTGGAGAATGAATGCTATTCTGAGACCCCGTTCCTGTCTTAAACACCTCTCATGAGTCCTGGGACTAAAGGTGTGAGCTGTTACTCTCTTAGACTGATTCAATCTCGTGTATCCCTGGGTGGCTTTGAACTCACAGAGATCCATCTGCCTTGTCTCCTGAGTCTTGGTATTAAAGGTGTGTGCCGCCACTGCCTGGCTTCCATAGCTAACTAGTATGGCTGCTTTGCTATTTTGATCCTTCAGGCCATCTTTATTAAATCATAAATAATATGTCACCACACAGGGGGATGAATTAGGCTTACAATTCTTCTAGAGGTGAGCTCTTCAAGGACAAAGGTGGTACTCATTAAAATAATCTTCAAATGAATGCATCCTTACGCTCTTTAGTCCCTGACTTCCAGTCAGGGCTTTGAAGTTCCTGTCAACTCCTTCAGAGGGCAGGCTGGTGAGTTGGACCATCCTGGAATCCCTGCTAACTCTGCTGTCCTCTGTCCTTGGTCCCTCCAGGCATGTCATACCAAGGAGCAGAAGAGGTCAGTCTTCCAAAGAGCCTTTTGATATCCAAAGCACACCTGCCTTCAGCTCCCCTGGGAGAGAGAAGACCATCTTCAACATTCCAGGGCCTGCCTGGACCCTCCCTCCTCAATAACCCAGGAACCTGCTTGGACCCTCCCTTCTGACACCCCAGGAGCCTGCCTGGAGCCTCCATGAAAGCTCCTTGAGCTCCCACACACTGTGGATGTCACTCCACACTTGAAGAGCCTCGCTCTGGTGTTCCATACTCAGACACATACACTCACAATATCTAAAGCTAGAAGAAAAAGCTCCTATGGTGCAATGCCAGGAAACAGAACAGGCCATGAATAAGCCATGCCCCTTGCCTTCCAGAGCCTCCTGAGTGACTCTTCTTACCCACTTTACAGAGCTGTTACCCATTGACAGCACAAAAGTTTCTCCCATCCGTGAAATGTCCACCCCATCCTCAGCAGGCCCCAAAGATGGGCTGGGCCAGTCCGTGTCTATGCCAGGCATGGGTAACCTCCCACCTGACTCCCATGGAGTTCACCACTAACAATCATAGAAAACACTTTATAAGGTCTAATCCCTAGATCATCATCAGCCAAGTGATACCTCTCAACTTACCCGAGGAATTTTACCAAGCAAGGAGTGGCACCATGATCCTGGTCAGAGTGGAACACTTAGCTCATGGTCTTTGCTTTGCTAGACTATAAACTCTCTGAGGACAAGAACCATGTCCCTTCACACCTGTGCTCCCAGAGAGAGTTTGTGAGGGTGTGTAGAAGGGGTTTTTGTCTGGTGACAGGATGGCTGATGGTCCTCCTCATCTTGACCCTTCTCTGGCTCAACCAAGGGCAGCTGTCACCATGAAAGCTTTTGTATTGGATCATACGGTTTCAACTTTGGCTCCTCCCCTCCCAGACCTTATGACCTCAGACACATTGCTGATCCCTCTAAACCTGGATTTCCTTAGCCATAAGATAACAGCAATGCCACCTATACCATTGTCAGTCAGGTGAATTAGGTACTACTGTCATGTCAAGTGCTCTGGGAAGTGCCAGGCACACAGGAAGTCCCCCATAAACACAAGACTCCACCGCTGTCATAGTCCAGCAGCCTGCAGGTCAAAGCAGGGCTGGGGAGGTGACTCAGTGGTTGAAGATCTTGTCATACAAGCCTAAGGACCAGAGTTCAGAACCCCAGACCCACGTAAGTGCTGTGTGGGTCTGATGGCCTGCCTGCAATTCTAGCTCTGAAAGGCTGAGACAGGGAATCCCCAGAACAAGATGACTAGCAATAGTAGCCACACTGGTGAGCTCTGGCTTTGATTGAACAACCTTGACTCAATAAATAAGGTATAAGAGTATCAAAGATGATTTTCTACAACAGTGTCTCTCAACCTGTGGATCATGACCCCATGGGGCTGCATATAAAATATCCTATATACCAGATATTTGCAGTATGATTCATAACAGCAAAATTCAGTTATAAAATAGCAGTGAAACGATTTTATGGTTGGGGGCCACTACAATATGAGGAACTAACTGTATTAAATGGTCGCAGCATTTAGGAAGGTTGAGAATCACTGATCTACGTCAGCTTCAGACCTCCAATCACATGTATACATGTGCATGCATGGTCTCTCTCTCTCTCTCTCTCTCTCTCTCTCTCTCTCTCTCTCTCTCACACACACACACACACACACACACACACACACACACAACCACCCACACGCACAAAAGGAATAAGAAAATATCTCAAGGAATTGGTTGGTAAAAGTGGCCACTTGTGTTCTCATCAGAGGGTCCTTGTCTTCACAGTTCAGAGTCGTGACAGGATTTACCAAAGGAGAACTGCAGCAGCTCCCCGCTGTAAGTGGCCAGCTGATGTTGCTAGGTAACCAGATTCAGAAATCTGAGGAACAGCCCTCTGCATCTCCTCACTGAAAGATGGTCTGTGCAGAGACCATGGAGGGCAGAAGGAACACCTACCTCAGGGCAGCTGAGACTGAGGGTGCTCTTACAGTTTGCTGTCCCCAGTGTTCTGAAGGGCACCGTGCCTTCCCACCATGGAAGTGTGCCCATTTACCTCAAGCATGCTGAGAGTGGGTCTGTATTCCTGTGCCTTGCTGTTGAGACCAGGCTGTGTACTTATAGCAAAAGCAAATACTTCACACCAGCAGAATCTATACGCTGGCTTCTGGTTCAATTTTGAGAAATTTGATCTAAGTCTCACAGGTGAGCTGGTCACAGTGAAATGGGACAAGGGCAGAAGCAGACCTGTTAGGCTGTTCAAGTCTAAAGAGTCCTAGAGGACCCTCCCTCACAGGAGACCTGTTGAGCAGCCAGATGGACCCTAGAAAGTGTAGGGACTTGGTGTTTTCTTCACAAGTGTGTCTCTAACCAGCAACAAGGTGTGTGTGTGTGTGCGTGTGTGTATGCGTGTGTGTGTGTATGTGTGTGTGTTATGTGTGTGTATGCGCGTGTGTGTGTGTGTATGTGTGTGTGTGTGTTGTGTGTGTGTGTGTGTGTGTGTGTGCGCGCGCGTGGTGTCAGGGTAGGGGTCGGGCTTGAAACTGTGAGGTAGGTTTGTCAGGTTTGTCTGTGGACATACAATAGTGAGGTTGAGAATGACTGAGACATCTGTTCTTGACACCTGAGTACCTGTCCCCTCGGAGAGGAACTCCCCTGCCTGCTCCCCCCACCTCTGCACTTTCAGCTACTCAAGGCAAAGTCTGAGCTCTCGTCAATGCTGCAATCGCTCTTATCCCCATCGTTTTCAACTGGCTCCTTTGGATCTTGCTGGGATCAGACCCTCTCCCTTTATATCCAGGATCACCCTAGCCAAGTCACTGCCCCCACCCCCAGCCCGAGTCACTGCTGTGGCCTCTTCTCTAGAAGTTCTCTGCTTCCACCCTGAATTGCTGCAGCCTTTCTCCACGAAGCTTCAGACTGAATGGCTTTGTCAGTAAGTCTGATGCTACCACTGTCCTGGGGTGCTCCAGTCCCAAGGTCCTTCCCATCTCAAAGCAAAACCCAGAGCCCTCCCTGCACCGGCCTCCCGCTCCCACCCTACATGCAGGACCCTCATCTTTCTACCCGCTCCTCCACCGCCAGCCTCCTCTTTCCTGCTCCCAGACTCTTGCCACGCCCAGCACACTCAAGCCACGGTCGTGTGGTTTCACGGTCGGCTCTCAGACATTTCCTGCCCACTCCCCACTGTAATCCCTGTGCTCTTCGGAGAGATCTCCCCAGACCCTCCTGATAAATGGCTGGCATATATCCCCACTCTATACCCTGGTCTGCTATGCCACTTGTGGGATGTGTTGCCAACACACAGTTATCTGGCTACTGATTGTTTGCTTATAGCTCACCCTTCTCCCCAGAACAGAATCTTCACAAAGGTTGAACATTATGTCATTCACAGCTGTAGCCCTCATGCCCAGCGGTCCATGGAAGGAGCTTAAGATCCTTCTGAGGGCAAGCATCCCTTAAAAGGGTAACAGAAGCATCAGAATGTTCCAGAGAGAAGAAACAAGGGACACCAAAACAAAGCAGAACTGCTTCCTGAGCAAGAGCTGGCAAGATAGGATGCGATCACATAGACAGGACAGACTGCAGTATTTGTGCTGTGGGCATGGCAGAAAGAAATTTCTGGAACACCTATGGTGTTCCAGGCCTTTGTGCTAATAGGATAGACCAGGTCTGCTTTCCTGACCCCATTCACTCTGCACAGGACATCAGGTGTCAGCATCATGCATGCATCTTAAAGACATTGACATCCTCAGGGCTGCAGTGCCAAAGACCCATGGGACAGTCCATAGACTGTGTCCATTCCTGCTCATCAGTGCCCAAGATCATCTCCCACCTCCAGACAATTACTTTCCAGTGGGTCCCTGTCCCTTTCACCAAAACACTTACCTACCTGCTTCCATCCGAACCACAGAGAAATACTCAGCTGTGTCCACAAAAGCAGTGTGAGGAAGGTGCCTGGCTCTCCAGCCATTAACTTACCTCTCCCTCTCATAATGCATGTGAGTCAGGACCTGAAGGAAACAAAGTTGAGGGGGGGGGAGGGAACAGGAAGCAGATTATATCTTACTGTGTTTTATGATGTCTTGAGTTTTGTATCACCACTCAAACAAAACAAGCAATTCATTTTTTCTAAACAGGATTTCTCTGTGACTTTGGAGGCTGTTCTGGAACTAGCTCTTGTAGACCAGGCTAGTCTTGAACTCACAGAGATCCACCTGCCTCTGCCTCCCGAGTGCTGGGATTAAATGTGCGGGCCACCACCGCCTGGGGCAATTCATTTTTTAAAATTCTCCTTTTTCAGTTTTCAGGCTCTAAGGGGTCAGACTGTCTTATGGCTGCCCACAGGCTTTTCTTCGCCACCAAGCACCCAGCACATTTCAGGCTGTGGAGGACTTTGTACAGAGCATTAAGACATGGTGGCTGCCAGAGCCCACAGGGCCAAGATATTTCTGAGCCACTCTGGGAGCATTGAGCGGGCTCAGGTATAAGCATGGCTCAGCTCTCTTGGTGGTTGGCTGCCTTGGAGAATAAGGTCCCTGGAGAGGAAGACCCATAGAGCAGCCCTGAGCCTGGTGCCACCCTGGGCTGTGTCTGAGAGACAACAGAGGGACCAGGAGTGGGCATCTTGCAATCACATTGGGCTACCCACAGTGGAAGGCTTCATTTCTGAAGGAAATTGGTCCCATTAGGCTGTCAGGAGGGTTACCAAGCCACCTAAAGTCGTCCCACATCCCCCATGCAGTCACCAGAACAAACTGGAAGGGAGGAAGTGTGAGGGCTGACAGTCAGATCAAAGGGCTCAAAGAGGACGAATGGGCCATGGGAGACCACACTCATTTCCCATCCACAGGGAAGACGTTCCAGGCATTGGAAAATGGCTCCGCTATTCTGAACATGAAGCTACACTTCAGAGACAATTAATAGGATTTAGAAGGCATGACTCAAGTTATAAATCCCCCTGGGTCTGAGAAGCCACGCCTGAGCCTGTTCCCTGGTTTCTAGTAAAAAGCAGAGAGCTGGAGGCTCAAGATGTTGGGAGACATAGGGAGGTCCCAGCACAACCCACAACTTTCTGAAGGAATAGTGGACTTCTTGGCAATCTTGGGGGCACTCATGGAAGGACATTGTGCTTTCATAAAAATGATGAAGTAACTGGAGCAGAGAAACTCTATCAGTGACACAAGTCTGGCCGTGAGGCCTGAAGGCCAGACTGCCAAATACCAGGGTTCTCACTTGGCCATTCTGAAAGCATGACTAACTCCCAGTGAATAAGGATGAGAAAATTCAGTGCCAGAGAATTGCTTTTTATTATATTGAAATGAAAGTCATAATTCAGAATGGCTGAAAGCTAATGCATACTTCACCATTGTTACCAATAAAATAATATCCTTCATCAGCATGAGAGAGAATAGAGGCTTTCTGGTTAACGTTGATACCAACAGGCCAAAGACCCTTGTGTGTGTGTGTGTGTGTGTGTGTGACATGTGTGTGCACATGCACGTGTGAGCATGCACGTGTGAGCATGCATGTGGAGAGCAGAGGACAACCACAGTGGCATTCCTCAGATGCTCTCCATCTAGTTTTTATTCTGAGACAGGATCTCTCATTAGCCTGGATCTTGCCAAGTGCTGGACAGACTGGTCAGTGGGCCCCAAGGGACCTTTTTGTCTCTGCCTCCCAACACTGAGATTATAAGTACACACCACTATACCTGGGCTTTTACACAGGTCTGGGGGGAATTGAACTCAAGTCCTGGCGCTTGCACAGCAAACACTTTACAGACAACTATCTCCCTTGACTCCACAGAGACCATTTCTAAGACTGCTCCAAGTCACAGATGGAAGAAAAGAACCAGGCACTGTCGTTTCCACAAGATGAGGGCTCCACTTCAGCTTCAAGACAAGTCTGGTTCCCTCTGCAGCAAAAGCTGTGTCTGTTTTGTTCTACTCCGTGACCTTTCGGCAAGGGTGAAGTAGAGTTGCCTTTAACTCTGTCAGGGGGTCTCAGGAACCCTTCAATCCAGGCCTGTCTCTCCAGTAGGGAAGCCACTTGTAGTTTGTTCAAGACGGAGGGGGTTCCCAGGGCAGGGACTTTCACAGCCAAAACTAGAGAAGTTCAGGGAAAATTAGGGCAAGTTACTCGACCTATTGCCTAGTTGTTCAGTGCTAGCCTCACTGTCTCCTGCACTCAGACCCTTGAAGACAAAGAAGGGTTGTGTGTGCTTGGTGTGTGGAAGTCTGGTGATCCTTGTCTTTCCCAGGCAGACTCAGCTGTAGGTTTTCAAGCATACACACCCCACACACACCACTAATGCTTCCTCTAGGGCCACCCGACCAGCAGACAAGGAGGCAAGAACATAGACTCAGGTGACACCAAAACCCTACACTTTACCCAGGACTGACACAAATATTTAGTTTCTTATGCCATGTGTGCTTTTTAATTATTTACTTTTTAACAAATAAAAACCAAGTTATACATATTTATTGGAACATATGAGGTTACAACCTACACACACACACACACACACACACACACACACACAGAGTGAGGATCAAACCCAGGTCTTCATATGTACTAAGCAAGCATGCTATCACCCCAGTCTTATAAAATCTTTAAATCAGGGCAAACATATGTATTATCACAAACATTTGCCATTTCTCTCTTTTTTTTTCTTTTACATTTTCTTATTCTTTTTTTCCCTGAGGATTGAGCCCAGGTCCTTATAAATACCAGGCAAACATTCCATCACCAAGCCACACCCTTAGTCCTATCATTTGTTGATGGTTAAAATATCCAAAATCCCTTCTAATGGTTCTAAGTAAGCAATGCAACATCATTACTCTATAGTTACCTGGTGTGTCACAGCAGACAAGAGCACGTTATTACTCACAACTGTCACTTAGGGCCCACTGATCAGCATTCTTCAATTCCCTGTACTTTCCCTGGTAACAACCACTGTATCGCTAACTTCCATAAAAACTACTTTTGTAGATTTTATGTAAGAGTGGCATCATGTAATGCCTGCCTTTGTGTGCCTAATTTGTTTCATATAACATGATGATCTCAAGGTCCATTTGTAACAAATGACATAGTTCTTCCTTTTTCCTGGATGAACAGTGTTCATGGTATACAGAATACACATTCTTTATCTACGTATCAGGTGATGGCTGCCATTCTTTTGGCTCTTGTGAACAGTCCTACAATTAGCATGCTGATGTATGTGAATGGAAGTTTCTATCCAGCCCAGTCCCACTGCCCTTCAGTCCCAAATAAACGCACAGAGACTTATATAATTAAAAACTGTTTGGCCAATGGCTCAGGCTTCTTATTGGCTAGCATTCTGTTAATTATTAACCCATTTCTATTAATCTGGGCCTCTTTCCTCAGCTGGCACAAGGCATTTCCCTGGGGACTCACTGCTTTTGTTCCTCCTCCCAGAATTCTCCTAGTCTGGTAGCCCCACCTATACTTTCCTGCCTGGCTACATACTGTCTGTCCATTGACCGAAACAGCTTTATTCAACAACCAATAAGAGAAACATATATTCACAGCATACAAAAGGAGTCTCCCATCAGATGGAGGTGTGTCTTTAAACAGAGTCTCCATTTCTCTGGGTGTATATTCAATAGATAGATTGTGGTTTATTTTTAAGCCTTTTGGGGACCTGCCTCACTGCTTTCTATAATGGCTACACAAAGTTGCATTCCTAGCAACAGCCCTTGTCTTCACATCCTCTTCAATGCTTGTTGTCTTTAGTCACATGAATAAGATGGATTCTTTTGCCTTTCGTGGAGGTGCCAGCTTGCAAGCCTAGCACCTGGGAGGTGGAAACAAGAAGATCGTTAGCTCAAGGCCAACTCTAGCTGCATGGCCAGCTTGAGCTCAGGCTGGGCAACCTAAGGAAGTTTATTTTGAAAGATCTTTGTACTCTCCCAAAAATTAAGTGAAAAGGTTATTTTACAACAAGTCTAAATTGATGTAAATATATAATTTCAGATACACTGGAAATATTAAGAAAAATGCCACATCACTCTTGATAACGCATTCAGTGAGAGAAAGTGGCAGGGCCCAACCCTGTGTGCCTTACTTCGGGTTGCTGTTATGAAACACCATGACCAGAAGCAAGTAGGAGAGGAGAGTGCTCATCTGGCTCACACTTCCACATTGTAGTCCATCGGTGAAGGAAGTCAGGACAGGACTCAAACAGGGCAGAAACCTGGATGCAGGGGCAGACACAGGCCACGGAGCGGTGCTGCTTACTGGCTTGCTCCCCATGGCTTGCTCAGCCTGCTTTCCTATACAAGCCCAGGTGTAGCCCCACTCACACTGGGCTGAACCCTCTATATCAATCACTAATTAAGAAAACGCTCTAGAGGGCTTGCCTACAGCCTGATCTTACGAAGGCATCTTCTCAACTGAGTCTCCCTCCTCCTCTCTGATGACTCTAGTTTGTGTCAAGTTGACATAAAACTAGCCAACACACCGTGGAAAGGAATTTGATGACAGCTAACAAAACTACACTAGCCTTTACTTTGTTTTTTGTTTTTGGTGCTAGATATAGTCATGACTCATACAACTTAAAAAAATTAAAAGTCAAAGATCCTATTTACCATACTGGCAGAGTGGAGGAAGGGCAGCAGATGTTATTGCAATAGGTGATGACAGAGAGTGAATGGCACCACCCCAGACAGCTTTACAGCGCCTGTCTGCGAGCAAGCCTTGCTTGCAATAACAAGTTGAGAGACTTCACAGGACCAAGCAACCTTGGGGATACGCTTAGAGTCAGCCTTGTTCGCTCTTTCATTGAACTTCTGAGAGTCTAGTGACAGACTTACTGGCAAATGACACAAAATGCCCTATCATTAGACCACTCACTAAAGCACTGTCTTCAATAGCAGAAGATTGGAAGCGCATATTTGAAGCCCAGAAGGATGCCTGATGGGCCCGAGTATGGTCAGATAACACAGAGCTGATAAGAAGGAGTAAGAAAGAACCACCATGTACCAGGAATGTGTTGTGAAAGAACGAGAGGAAGGTGCAGGCCATGTATAAGTCTGTGCAACAGTTACTTTTCTTGTGGCTGTGGCCAAGGACCTAAGAGAACTAATGGAGGCAGTGTTTGTGCTCGATTCAGCAGTACATATACTAAAATTGGAACAATACAGAGAAGATCAGCATGGCCCCTGCTCGAGGAGGCAGTGTTTATTTTTGACTCACAGTTTCAGAGGGATTATGGTCTATTCAGGTAGGGAAGGCACGGCATCAAAACCGCCCCGTTATGAGAGAAAGCAAGTCAATAGCTATTCACATGACACAGACCGGACTACGACTGAGACTCAGGCTCGAACCGGGGCCAGGTATAATCTACAAAGGCCCACCCCAGAAGCCTGCTTCCACAAGATGGGACTATGACTGAACCGGGGCCAGGTATAACTGCAAAGGCCCACCCCAGAAGCCTGCTTCCACAAGCCAGGCCCCTTTAGGTGTCACACTCTTCAAAATAACACCACAAATTGGGAACCAGCTATTCAAAACACGAACCTGTGGGAGACAGTGTAACTGTATGTTTTTATATAAAAACTGGAGGCATGGGGTTTGGGGAGATGGCTCAGTCAGTGATGTGTTTACCATGCGAGCATAGGGACCTACCTGAGTTCGGAGACTCAGCAACCATGAAAATGTCAAGTTTAGTTCATGCCTGTAACCCCTAGAATTGGGGTGGGACCATGGAGGAAACAAGATCCCTAGAGGTTGATGGCCAGTCACTCTAGCCAATGGATGAGCCATTGATAGAAGACACCCAGTATTAACCTCTAGCCTTCACATGCATGCATATACACATGCATGCAGACCCACATGCACATGTGCACAAAACATGCACACATACATACACCTCTCCCCCACAAAAGATAGAAACAAAAATTTCAAAGTTAAGTTGAGCCCAGCAATCTGAAATTTTAATCTAAAATGTTAATATGATCCATAATGGTTCTAAATTTCTAAACAAATATTTTTCAGCCGGGCGCTGGTGGTGCATGCCTTTAATCCCAACACTAGGGAGGCAGAGGCAGGCTGATCTCTGTGAGTTTGAGGCCAGCCTGGTCTACAGAGGGAGTTCCAGGACAGCCTCCAGAGCAATACAGAAAAACCCTGTCTCGGAAAAAAAAAACCAAACCAACCAACCAACCAAACAAACAAACATTTTTCCCATAAACAGAGAATGGACACCAACCTCAAAGCCCACTTCCCACATAGTCTGTGTGTCCGTCCAGACACCAACAGCCAGCAAAGGAAAGGATAAAAGGACTTTGAAGGAAGAAACGAACAGGGTGAGTCCAGAAGACCTTGCCAGACTAGAAGGCTATGCAGGACCATTGTGGTTATGCCAAAACATCACAAGAGCCAAGTCAAATGCTCCCAGCAGTCACATGAGGGGTATTTGAGTACCAGCAAGCGTGATGAGTGCAATCAAATAAAATACATCAAATGTATTTAAAAATAGCCACAACTTTACATAAAAGCTCAGGACATGAGCCTAGCACCCTTGCTTTTCTCCAGCCTTGTCCCAGACTTGCCTAGGCTGTCTGTCATAGTTATGTGTGCACAGAGTAATGGTGTTGAGTCAAACGATGTCATACTCAGAGCAAAGGTGACTCCCTCAATGATCTCCTAAGTTCAGTGTTTCTCAGCTGCCATACAACCCCACTACATAGACAGTATCCACCTGGGCAACACTACACCACCCTAGAGAGACTTGGAACATGGGAGAATCAGTGTAAACGAGGAAGAATTGGTCTGAATAGAGGAGAATCAATGTGAGCATGAATCTCATGAGACGCCATCAGTTGTAAAGGTCACCGCCTCTGCTTTGGTATTTGTGAGTCTTCAGCTGACACCCATGAAGTGGCAGGCTAGCCTGATGGTGTAAAGTGAAACCTTTTCCTTGAGAGATGCCTTCCCTCCAGCCTGGTTCCAGAGCCGCATCAGTCCCAAATAAACACACAGGAGGCTATATTAATTATGAAGCTGTTGGCCTTGCTTGTTTCTTACTGGCTAGCTTTGACTTAAGTAATTACCCCATAATTGTTAATCTAAGTATTTCTCTTACCGGAGAACTTTCCGGGCTTCCTACCCCATGGCGTTACATCTTGACTCTCTGTGTTTCTCCTTCCCAGAGTCCTCTTGGACTCCTAACCCACCTATCTTGGTTTTCTATAGGCCAACAGTGCTTTATTGACAAATACACAGGACTTCCCCCATCATGGTGGCTTTCAGCAAAATATTCAGAGGTTAACACTGGTCTCACCGTTGCCTTTGGCAGACACTGGGAAGCAAGCTGGGGTAGACATTTATCTGAAACTTCTACAGAAACTGTGTTTTGGGGTAAACAAGTAGCAGATCTAGCCAAGAGCTTTAGGAAAAGATTTTAGGTAATAAATTCAGAAGTACTTGACAGACTTTGAACACCACTGTTTTGCATGCCATAATATACTGATGGACCAAGACAGTCGAGGAAGTCTTTAACATTTGTTTGTTTGTTTGTTTGTTTGTTTGTTGACTGACTGATTGTGTGGGCGTGTGTGTGTCATAGTGCACATGTGGAGGTCAGTGGACAACTTTTAGGAGTAGGACCACATGGGTTTCAGGTATCAAACTCAGGCTGTCAAGCTTCACATCAAACACCCTTATCCACTGAGCCATCTTGTGGGCCCTTGGATGCTCTTTAAAACTGTTATCCAGAGTATTATGGAGAACTTCTTGAGGAATAACTCACAAAACAGGAAACAGACGTGTTTGATAGAATTTACCATGGGTCTGATTAAACTTCCAGATCCAACAACTGTTGTCAGGAATGAGAAACCAGAGGCACATGTGAAAGACACCAGGAAGGAGGGTGCAGTCAGCAATGATGAGGACACAGAAGGGTTTGCAGGACATATGACTTGGTGTTTTCAACTAATGTATTACAAGAAAAAAAATGATTGTCTTAAGGAAATTTAAGAGATGTGTCAGCCAAACACAATCAATGTGTAAACATTGTTTTAACACAACATCTGTGCAAACTCATTCATCAGAGCTGGATAAATGGCTCAACAAGCAGGGGCAGCTGGTGTGCAAGCATGAGGACCTGAGTTCAGATCCCAGAACCCACATAAAAACAGGTGTGGCCTTCCATTCCCCGGAAACCTCAGCCCATTGGAGGACAGAGACAGGAAGATTACTGGGGCTTATTTTTTTGTTGTTGTTTTTTTTGTTTTGTTTTGTTTTTACAAGACAGGGTTTCTCTGTATTGTTTTGGAGGCTGTCGGTCCAGCCTAGCCTCGAACGCACAGAGATCCGCCTGTCTCTGCCTCCCGAGTGCTGGGATTAAAGGTGTGCGCCACCACCGCCCGGCTACTGGGGCTTATTGACCATCAACCTAGTTCTGAGTTCAGTGAGACAATTATCTTAAGGGGATATAGCTGAGGACAACTGAGCAGGCCTCTTGGTGCTCTCCTCTGGCGTTTGGGTACAGGCACCTGAACCCTCAGTTAACGAGACAGCTGGGGAGTTTCACAGAATCCGGAGATATTCAGGAGCCACAGTTAGCTCTACCGTGCTGCCTTAACTTGCGTGCCTGGTTTTAAAGACAGAGCCCTACTTCTTAGAGACACTAAGCATTCACAGATGAAGGCTGGAGCTTGCCTTACCGTGATCCAATGGCCAGAGGCGAGGGAGGGGTGGGGATGGGGACTGGAACAAGGCTGTCAGATGGTAATAATCATTAAACCTGCTCATGCGCACTGGAGATGGACTGCACTGTCCATTAGAATTTTTACATGGTAAAAAGTGCTATTTTTAGGTAATTTTAGGTAACATGCTGTTCGTGGGCTTCTCAAACAAGACACCTGAAGAGATTCAAGCACTTGTCAACCCAAGAAGGGAAGTCCACCTTGTCAAGGCTTCGGCACCTCATTCACTCCATGTCTAAACAGCATCTGGGAACAGTTTGTCCTGCGTCTATACCTAAGTAGACGGCCGCCTGTTTTAAATTTACTTTCTGGAAATTATTAGCATAAAGAGAAGGCAAAACTACAATTACTGTCAACCCAGCAAAAGACATCAGATGTTTTCAATGTCAATGAGCTGCAGACCAGACCCCATTTGATAGGAGGGAGTGGCAGTGGCAGCCTCTTCTTCTTTGCGCCCAGCTCTGGTCCCTCCCCTTCTCTATCCCCTATCGCTCCCTCCTCCGGCCTGCAGCACATGACACGGCACAGAAAGGGGGCATTTTCTGTTGATGCTCTAAATCTGCTCATGGGGAGCAGCTCCAGTCCTCCTGCATCGAAGGGCGCTGACATGCCCTTCTCATGAGTCCTCCTCACACTCCCTCCTCGGGGTCTCCAGGTAGTAAGCCTTTGGCACACCTATCTGGGAATGCAGGGGAATTCTTTCGTGCCCCAAGGGCTCAGTTCCTGTGAGCTTCTGACCTGCTGAGGAAGACAGGTGGTCTGGGATCTACCACGGAGGCTCTTCCAGCGCTTTGCTGGCTATTGCTGTGAGAGTGAGGAGGAACACGTGGAATGGAGGGGACAGGGAGAAAAGCCATCACAGGAGAGTGTGTGGTCAAATCAAAAGACCAGACTTGAATGCCCTCCAAACCGGCCAGCGAATGAAAAGGAAGAAGGAAGGAAGGAAGGGAGGGAGGAAGGAAGGAAGGAAGGGGGAAGGAAGGGGGAAGGAATGGGGAAGGAAGGAAAACAGGAAACTGGTCCTAGGATGGTGGAGGAGAAAGATTCTTGTAGATCTGTGGGAGAGCATTGCCAGAGGCAGAGACATCTGGGAGAGTCCAGAGTGGACATAACCAGGCTGAGGTGTGCCTTGTGAGGAGAGACAGGAGGGGAGAGAGGAGAAAAGGGAACCAGGTGCAGCAGCCAGGAGGTCCAAAGAGAGGAGATAAAAGAGCCAGGTAACCAAAATTGCTGGCTTATATAGGAAAGAGTAGCTGGGGGAAGGGCAGCCCAGCCCCTGGACTGGAGAGTTGGGGTATGACAGCCACACGGGGAGCCTGGGGTGTCCACTTGGATTTGATATGTTAAATAGACACCTCAGCCATCTGTCCCAGTTTTCCGTTTTATTCATTTTACATACCAGCCACAGTTACCCCTCCCTCCCCTCACCCCCCCTCAGCCCACCCCCATCCACTCCTCAGAATGGGTAAGACCTCTCATGGGGAGTCAACAAAGCCTGGCACATTCAGTTGAGGCAGGACCAAGCCCCCACAATGGGCTTTAAAAAGTCAGTTCATGCACCAGGGATAGATCCTGGTCCCACTGCCAAGGGTCCCACAAACAGACCAGGCTATAAAACTGTTGCTCACATGCAGTCTGTGAGCTCCAGCAAGTTCGGGTCAACTGTCTCTGTGGGTTTCCCTGTCATGATTTTAAATCCCCCCCCCCCATTGCTCATATGACCCCTCCTCCCTCTCTTGGCCTAGACTCCCAAAGCTTGGCCTGGTGTTTGCCTGTGTATCTCCGCATCTTGTTCCCTCAGTTACTGGATGAAGGTTCTATGATGACAGGGTAGCCACCAATTTGATTACAGGAGCTGATCAGTTTAGTTAGGCACCCTCTCCACTATTGCTAGGGGTCTTAGCTGGGAGGAGTCAATCCTTGTGAATTCCAGGGAATTTCCCTACCACCACTCCCCCAGCTAGACCATCCCATGCCCTCATGTTCTCATCCCCCAGGCCCTCCCCTTTACTGCCCCCACCCCCAGTTTGCCCAGGAGATCTCATCTATTTCCCCTTCCCAGATCGATCCATGCGTCCCTCTTAAGGTCCTACTCTGGAGCTGTGGATCATCCCTTGCTTTATATTGAAGCCTAACAGCCAGGACTTGAAGAAGTGAAAGGATGATTCTAGAAGCTGACAACATGTGCAGATGACTGGTACTCAGGGACGGACATGCCAGGGGCAGGATACACAGCTCAGACAGTGAAGATGCTCAGCTCGAAGGGGAGTCAGTCGCACCTGGTTCACTCATTCAGAAAACATGGGTGGGGGCACACCTATAGTCTTAGCTACTCAAAAAGCTGAGGCAGGAAATCATTTAAGCCCAGGAGTTCGACACAAGTTTAGGCAATTGTAGGGCCCCTTTCATTTCAAAACAAAAATAAACAGACCCTGAACACCCTGGCTGAGTATCAAAGACACAGACCTACTGTACATACTTGAAGGACCCCCAACAGAGCATGATCTCAATGGAGCCCCGTCCACACCCAGGCCTGGGAGGGCAGGTGCTTGGGCTCTATGCTCCCGAGGGCTCACCCTATGAGCTTCATGGCTTCCAGGAAGCCACTGTCAAAGCTTCAAAGTTTCTAACTCTTCCTGATAGCCAGGTTGCAAATCCCTCCCCCAGGATGCACACTCCTGCCCAGGACATCAGGCAGGCTACACAATGAGATTGTTAGGTCCAGCGGAGACTCCAAATCCCCAAACTCCAAATGGCAGTCCAAATATCCAGAAGTGGGCTCAACCTGGGCTATAGGAGGATTTCTGGTGGTTAGATAAAAGCCAGCATTCCTAGGGAATTTGTGAATCTGATTCTTCTCTACCAACAGGAGTCATTTCCCTTACCTCTGGCAGTTGGGACACATGTAGTGCCTATTAGCACACCAAAGTGTGTGCCAGCCTCCAGGCTCCCTCAATATCACAAGCATGTATTACACATTTCAAAGTCCATGCTAGCATCTTAGTTTTTCTCACACACACCCCCTCACCTACCGTAAACTCCCTCCAGCCCATGGGCTTCTTCCCCACAGCTACCCACTCACCTGCTATTTTCACTATTCTCTCTCCCCCTCCCATTCTTTCTTTCCCATAAACATGGAAGCCGATAGAGCAGCAGCGCTTCTATTCAAATGGCAAATGTGCACACTGTGCCTCATGCTGGTCCCTCTGAGCCACCTCCTCCCCCATAAACACTGCAACCCGTACTCAGCTGTCAAGGCACTCAGCTGCCTCTGATTTATACGCGTATCACCTGTGACTCTTAGTTCCCGGACCTGGCTGTGGTATCAAGCTCGCCTCAGAGGCATGCATGGCAGAGGTTGAGTCAATAGAGGAAGAAAGGCTCGTATGATACTGGTGCCTTGGGAGCCTTCCAGGAAATGCCTTGCCCATTTGGCCCTTGGCTCCATAGCTACAAAATGAGATGGCTTCGGCCAACCTTTGAGGGCTGTGGAGTCAGATTTCCAAGGAAAGCCGTCCAAAGTACCCAAATTCCTCATCCCTAGAGGGCGAGGCCACCTGGAGACTAGGGCTGGCCTTCCCAGAATGCACTCTGCTTCCATCCGGATGTCTGAAGAGCGAAGCCCCCAGAAGCACCTCAGCGCTCTGGATGACCAGGTCAGCAAGAGTAGACATCAGTGGGCCACTCTGCAGAGCCTCCATTCCTGTCCTTGTGCTCCAACTTAGGGTCCTTGTATCGAGTAAACCTGCCCAGGAGGACAAATGGGGACAGCAGAGGAGACTGCACCATGTAACTAGAGACACTCAACCTGGCCACAGCCACTTTTTAACCTGTCAAGATTTCTGTCCTGCCCTAGATC
Organism: Mesocricetus auratus; assembly: GCF_017639785.1. Taxonomy (NCBI): domain Eukaryota; kingdom Metazoa; phylum Chordata; class Mammalia; order Rodentia; family Cricetidae; genus Mesocricetus; species Mesocricetus auratus. The sequence continues at coordinate 41,197,437 of NW_024429267.1, read as the reverse complement.
TCCGGGGTGAGGCCCAGGCACTGAGAGTTTCAGAAATTCTCTGGGTATTTGCACAGATGAACAGCCACAATACTTAGGCATTGCACACGTACACAGCAGGATGGAGAATCCCCTCTGATCTCCGGTGGCCCCAACTCCTCCTGATGTGCAATGTGAAAAGGCAACACCAACAAGGAGCTGGGACACGACATCTGTGGTGACTTCATTTAAATTTGTCACCATGGGCCATACATTATGATGTCCTGCTAAAGGACCTTTTCCCCCAGATAAGGTGCACCTGGCAAGTGACAGTCTGGAAAACAGTCCCAGGTCAGGGCTGTTTGTTCTGTGAGAGCTGCTGAGCCTCCCATCCCCCACCAACACAGAGTACCAGAGAAAGGGAGCAGAAGTTACTGTTGGGAGTGCAGGGGTGTGAGACGGCATTCCTGTCAGTTTGACTCTGGATCCGATGACCTTATCTTTCCGAGTGTCATTTTGTTCTACAGCTGGGGTTAGTGGCTCTGAATGCCTCACAGTTTATTGGGAGGACTGAAGAAATAGTCCTTCTCTATGCCTGTTAGTGGCACCAACCTGGGCCCAACCAGCATCAGGGCGCTGGAGAGGAGGTGACTCAGTGTGTGTCCCGGTCACCAGTGCACAGAGCTCTGCTTTCCTCTGGGCTCACCCCTGCAGCCTTGCTCACTGTAAACACGCCCCACTCAACTTCAAGTTCAGGGAGTGGGAACATCCCATGGGGGCTGAGGAGAGTGACACTCAAGGGGCAGGAATAGAAGCCACTGAGTTATAGCCTAGGCTTTTGTCACACCTAGATAGAGCCCCAAGGCCGCAAGGACAACACCGCAAATGTCACTGTCATTGGCTTGGGACTGTCAAGAAGAAGGGAGAAGGAAGGGCTCTCCTACTTTGGAGGCTGAGGGACATGTGTGCAAATCTAGCTTGGCTTTATCCTAGCAGTTTATGAAGCAGAACCCCTCTGAGCTTGCTTGGTTTGTACACCTCTAAGTTGCAGGTAATGGTACCAACCTTACAGACAGTGTTGGAAACAGTGTACGGGACACACAGTGAATGCCTAACTTTCCCCAGGATACCCTCCATTCCACTGCACTGGACATAAGTTCTGGGCTTGTTGCTGTCAGGGCTGTGACTCACTCAGGACGGCCAGGTAATTCTGCCACAGGTGTGGTGAGAAGTGAGTGACAGGGCCTAGCTTATCAGAGCTGCAGGAAATTCCCAGAATTCCGCCTTCACCCTAAAGGAACCAGTGACCATGACTTTTTCTCCAGAAATTGGGTTATTACTTCCCAGGAAGGTTTTCCCAGTGGCTTGCTACGTATAACCCAAAGTCAGCTGAGTAATTCTTTTCCCCAGTACCTGCTGCCCCTGCGTCTGTGGTGAATTTTTTTTCTGCCTCCCCAATGACTAGCCAGCACCATTAGGGCAGGGTTTTCTTTATCAGTGTGGGCATCCAAGGAATGGGTCTGACGGTATGGCCTCCAGAACTCCAAATGCAGCATGAAGATATGCCAAAACCAGGTTGGACCTTGCCTTCTAGATGGCATCATGTTGTGATATATTATTTATGATTTATTAAAGCTTGCCAGAGGATTCAGAAAGCAAAGTCAGCCATAAGCTATAGAAGCCAGGTACACACCTTTAATCCCAGCAGTCAGCAGCTAGGAGGGAGTGGTACACACCTTTAATCCCAGGACTCGGGATTAAGAGGCAGACGGATCTCTCTGAGTTCAAGGTCACCCAGGGATAAACGAGATTGAATCAGTCTAAAAGAGCAGCAGAGCTCATGCCTTAAATCCCAGCACTAAAGAGGTATAGAAGATAGGAGTGGGGTCTTCAGCAGTCAGTATGAGGCATTGACTGAAGATAGGAAGGCTCAGTATCAAGGAGGACAGGAAGACATTGAAGTCTCAGGGTTCTCCAGCCACACTGAGGAGAGACAGCAGTTTGAGGCTTGGTGAAGAGCTCCTGCATGGATCTGCCCTTGCTGCCTGAGCTTGAGGTGAGAGCTAGTGGCTGGCTACTTTGTTTTTCAGATCATCAGCTTGAAGTCTGAACTCCAAAATCAATCTCTAGGTCATTTATTTTTTCCTGTTACTGCACCAGCTGACAGGCTGCAGCAGGGCCACCTCACTTCAGGACCATTTAGAGAGGGCTGCCATCTTGGTTGCTGGATATAAAGGCCAAGGGAGAAAGGGGCCCCCACCCCTCACTCACTCACCTGGTCTGTGAGAACTGACTCTGTAACCAGTGCTTCTTTGAGATTGATCTGTGTGCTTGACAGGCCCTGTCGCCTCAAGCTTCGTAAGAATACATTTCCTGACCAGCTGGGCAGTAGTGGTGCATGCCTATAATCCCAACACTGGGGAGGTAGAGGCAGGTGGATCTCTGTGAATTCAAGGCCAGCCTGATCTACAGAGCAAGTTCCAGGACAGGCTCTAAAGCTACACAGAGAAACCCTGTTCCCCAAAACCAATTAATTAATTAATACGTTTCTTGGAGGGCAAGACAACCCCACACTAGAGGAGGGTGGCTACCTTTGTCTATCTGCTCCCAACAACTCTCCCAATACTCAAGGCTGAGCTACTACCTCCTCACAGTCCATTCCTTGCAGAGGTGAATGTCACAGACAGCCTATTATAAAGTCTTTGACTATTCATTACCCTAATGGAATCACTGAAGGGCTTGGCACTGGAGAGGGATATGTTCTGACTTATGTTTTAAATCTGACTGTCGTGTTGAGAAAAGCATGTGACCATTTAGGTGGCTATGCAATACTCACAGTTAGGGTATACTTGCCATGAGCCAAGGTTTAATCTTTACCCACCAACCAAACTATGTTGTAGGCATATTACAACTAATCTCTTTATAAATAAAAAGTTAGCCAAAGAGAATAGTTAATTGCCCAAATATAAACAACCAGCAGATTGGTAGATTCGAGATTTGAACTTACGCACTTAGTTCTAGAGCCTGTGTATTTAATCAACTCACTATATAGAATATATATATACAAGCATTGCAAATAACTAACATGATATAATAATGATATGGTGTGGCGAGTGCAAGAAATAATACAAAAATTATCCTAAAATTTACTTCTTACTATTTCTATTCAATATAGTGATACTAGCCTAGGATGTAAGACAAGAAAAAAAAGGAAGAATAAAAGCTAGAAATGAGGCAGTAAAACTGCCTTTATTTGCAAATACTGTGTTCATCAAAAATCTTAAGGAACCCATCTTAGAAAGTTACTATTGACAATAATAGGATTGAGAAAGTTTACAGGAGGCAAAAATATATAAAAGTGTTTTGTTTCTGTCTATCAGTAATGAACATCTGGAAAAAGAAAATAAAAACAAAATACCACTAAATAGTGTCAAGAAATAAGTAATATTTAGAGATATTTTAAGCCAAGTATATTCAAGCCCTATTCAACGAAAACTATGGGAAATCACTAGGAAAAATTAAAGAAAACTTAAGTAAATGAAGAGATATACCATGTTCATGAACTGGAAAGTTCTATATTGTTAAAACATTAATTTATCTCCAATTTGACCTATGAAATTCTAATAAAAATGTCACTAGGTTTTCCTTGTGAGATAGACAAACTAATAGTGATATTCATGCAGAAATGCTAAGGACCTAGGACAGCTACATCATTTTCATTGTATCTTGGTTCCATTTGGTTTTCAGATGTTCTATAAATCTGAGGCTCAAGATCAGATCAGAGAAACAGATCAGAGAGTTAGTCTATCTTAAACTTCCATGTCGTGGTCCGTTATCAAGGGAAGCCAGGTCAAGGACTAAAGGTAGGAACCTGGAAGCAAGAACTGGAGCAGAAGCTGTGGAGAAACACTGCTCACTGGCTTGGTCCTCACAGTTTGCTTCCTCACACGACTCAGGACCTGGTACCAGCCCCAGGGTGGCACCACCCACAGCGGGCTGAGCCCTACCATATCAATCATTAGTTTAAAATGTTCTACGGACTTGCTATTGGGCAAAACTCACTCTTTGGGAGGTATTTTCTCAGCTGTGAGTCCCTCTCTTCCCCCCAAAAAATGTAGTTTGTATCAAGTTGGCATAAAACCAGGTCTGGCGAGATGCTCGGCAGTTGAGAGCTCTGGTTGCTCTTCCAGAGGACTGGGGCTTGATTTCCAGCATCCACAAGGCAGCTCACAGCTCTCTCTAACTCCAGACCAGGGAGTCAGATGCCCTCTTCTGGCTTCCTAGGCACTGCATACATATAGTACACAGACATACATGCAGGCAAGACACCCATACACATGATTTTAGTTTGACTTAAAGCTAACCAACACAACTGTGCAGAAATAAAACCACAAAGAGGTCAGAAAAAAACAATATGGAGTCCCAATAGCTCTGTAGATAGAAGAATATAATTTACTCTTCAAATGAAACAAGATACCAGACTATCTGTAATCAAAAACACAAATGAATCTCAATTCTTACCTGACACTATATGCAAAATCTGGAAAGAAGCATAGACACAAATGCAAAATCCAAAGCTACAAAAGTTCTAGAAAAAATAGTGGAATTCTCTAGGGTATAAGAAGAATCAACCATAAAAGAAAAAGTGACCACTTCGATTTCATTACAGGCAGAAGCCTTTCTTCATAAAATACTATTGAGGAAATAAAAAAGCCAAGCTACATGTCAGGAAAAATATTTTAAAATGGTTTTTGTTCCGAGCCATGTGGTGATGGCTCAGGTCTTTAGTACCAGCACTTTGGAGGCAGAGGCAGGCAGATCTCTGAGTTTGAAGCTGGCCTGGTCTACAGAGAGCAAATTCCAGGATAGCCAGAGCTACACAGAGAAAACCTGTCTCAAAAAACAAAACAACAACAACAACACCAAAATTTTACCTGTTATGTATATAAAGTGGGCAAAAGATTTATATCTAATATATATACAAAAAACTCAATTCAATTATAAGATAATAAGCCTATTTTAGTGAGCAAAAATTTTAGACAGATACTTTAAGAAGAATACAAGTGACCTATAAACATGTGTGATATCAACACCATTATAATCAATGAAGGATGGATTAAAACACCATCAGGATTGCACTGTACATCCAGTGAATTGTTAAAATTTAAATGACATCACCGGACAGTGGTGGCACATGCCTTTGGGAGACAGAGGCAGGTGGCTCTCCATGAACTCGAGGCCAGCCTGGTCTGTAGAGCAAGTTCCAGGACAGCCAAGTCTACACAAAGAAACCCTGTCTTGAAAAACAAAACAAAACTCTGACAATATCAAAGCTTACATCATCAGAGTGTAACACAGTTACATGGTAGAGTCTAGAATTTTCTTATACAGGTAAGCATACTCTGGAAGAAATAGTCCAACAATTCCACCCCTAGACATTGAGAGAAATTAAGGCATCAATCCAGTAAAAGTCTTGCACACAGTTCTTAAGAAATGTGCTTGTAATACCCTCCAAACTGGAACTAACCCACCCCTCTGTAGACAAGGGGATAAAGTATGGTATATGTCTACCATGGAATAGTACTCAGCAATCAACACAACCAGTTACCAATTCTCCACTGCACTGTGCTGACCTTGAGAGGCCAGACACGAAAGAACACAAACTGTGTTTGCTCGTTTATATGGCTCTCTAGGAAGACAAGCAAACATTCAGTGACAGAAAGCCGGGTTGGGGCTGGGAAAGATATTACAAGGGGACCTAAAGAATTTTCTGAGGGTGCTGAAGAAATGCTAAGTTGATAGGGATTGTGTTTATCCAGGTGTTACATATCTTAGGCATTTATAAAACTGTACACTTAAAATGTGTACATTTGCTCTACAATCTGCATTCTTTGAGTGTCTTGCTCGTCAGATACTGTCTTTCTACATGACTGAATGGAGGAGGGTGATGGTGATGAAGCACAATGCTGGTAGGCACTAAATCCACTAAATCCCTTCTCTGCCCATCTGTGTGTGTACCTGTGTATTTGTATGTGGATGAATGTAAGTGCATGTGTGTGTTTGTATGTGGATGCTTGAAAGTACATGTGTGTGCATGCATGCATATGGAGGCCAGTTGTCTTAGGGTTCCTACTGCTAAGAGGAGACACCATGACCATGGCAACTCTTAAAAAGGAAAGCATTTAATTGGGGTGGCTCGCTTACAGTTCAAAGGTTCAGTCCACCTTCATCATGGCAGGGAGCATGTTGGTATACAGGCGGACATAGTGCTGGAGAAGTACCTGGGAGTCCAGCATCTTACAGGAACAGGAAGTGGTCTCAGACACTTGGTGGTATCTTGGGCATACATGAGACCTCAAAGCCCATCTCCACAGAGACACGATTTCTCCAAAAAGACCACACTTACACCAATAAGGCCACACCTCCTAATAACGCTACTCCCTATGAGATTATGGGAACCAATTACATTCAGACTACCACACCAGTGGTCAACCTTGATCGTCACTCCTCAGGTGCCAACCACTATTAAAAATATGGAACAGATGGGCTGAAGAAATGGCTCAATGATAAGAACACTGGCTGCTCATCCAGAGGACCCAGGTTTGATTCCTAGCACCCACATGGCAGCTCACACCATCTGTGACTCCAGTTCCAGAGGACCCAATGCTCTATTCTGACTTTAATGGTCATGCGCATGATGCAGACACACATGAAGGCACAACACCTACAAACATAAAGCAATTAATCCTTTTAAATGGAGCGTATCATGAATTTGCATGCCATCTTTTCACAGCAACTATGCTAATCACTATGCCACTCCAGTGTTAATATGCATGTGCCAAATGTACTGTATATATACATACATACATACATACATAGTGCACCCTTCTCTGAAGCCACTGAGAACGGGGGCACTGGTCAGCTAACTGCAGACTTGAGATCAAGCCTACACAAGACAAGCCATACAAAGCTCCTGCACTTGGGCCCGTAGGACACTAGCAACAGAGAAGCTTCACCCAGCTGACCCCTTCTCTCTCTGTGTGTGAAGAGGAAGTACCACATGTGCAATCCTGGCTTCTGCCTCCTGCCCTCCTCTTCCCGGCATTCTGTGGCCAGCTCCTGGAGAAGGCATGCTGTCTCTCCCTGTAGCTGCCTCATGGGCAGGGTTTGGGTGTGAGTGCTGCCTGGAGCACCTGGGGAGCCTAGCAGGCAGGACCAAAGGCTCCTGAGTCTACTAATCTTCTCCAGGAATGTCTGCCATTCTTCAAGTGGCGCTAGATAACAACAGGACTTCCTCTTAGCTTTCACTGTTGTCCCAACAGAGTCCTCAGACCATGGTTTTTGCTTTATAAACATCCAGGGATGGCTTGTTGCTCCACCAGGTCAGGGACTGATGACCCTGAGGTATGCTTTCAGTTGACCACATTCCTGGGAGGCAGAAGGAACCAGAGCTGGGGAAGTCACAGAGTTTACCTAGCTGCATTTCCCAAATATCATGTAGGGGTTACGGAAAAGACGGAGAGAGGAAGCCTCTGCTCTGAAACACACACTGGAGACTGAGCAGAGGACAGGAAGACTTTACTTGCAGCTCATGGAAGAAAATCGTCATGAGTGTGCGAGATCACACGGAGGGTTCTAGAACATTTTCAGGCTTTCTCACTGCTTCCCAGCCAGGGCATCACTGGTGGCTTAAACTACTAAGAGCCACAAAGAGTCAACAAGAGTCAACGTGACTAAGTTTGCAATGGGAAATTCCTTTCTGTGGTCAGCTGGTCAAGCATGTTCAGATGCCGGGAGAAAGAGTAGAGCACTCTCTTTGCGTAGGACAACTGTAGGCAGCAACTTCACGAGTTCTCTCTGCAAGACAGGATAATTACAGGCAGCTGCTTTTATCAGATACCCGCCAGGTTGCTCAAGAAGGATTCCATTGTAAAAAAAAAATTCCTTTTTACTCTTAGTTATCTCTTTTACAGGTGATCCTCCTGGGCAGGGTGACTTGCTGGTCCAGGCATGTACATGTGTGTGCTATAGTATGCATAGGGGGGTCAGAGGACCACTTGGAGGAGCCCGTCCTCTCTCTCCTTCCATCATGCAGGTCCCAGGAATTGAACTCAGGCCATTTGTGGCGAGCACCTTACCTTGAGTTGTCTCACCCGCCTATGTGTGTGCCTCTTTCTATGGGCGTGTTCTATTCACATCAGGTTTTCCATCCACTCATGACATACGCAGAAGTTTCCCTCGTGCCTCTCCATGCCCGCTGTGGCATACATGTGCCCACAAAAATAAGTAAATAAGTGTTTTTAAGCAAAATGTAAAAAAGGTAAGTTCCTCTCAAACAAGCATAGAAACAGCCTTAGCTGACCAACGGCTGACACTCATCCGACTCTTCAACCCTTTCTTCCTTTCCCCCCCCCTTTGGAGTGGGGACTCTTCAGTGCCAGTCTTACCTTCTTCATCAGCAATGTGAGTAACACGTTGCAGATTGCAGCACACCGAAAACCCTCGCCTAGTCTACTTTAAAGTGAATCTGTACCACTTCATGTGAAACGAGGGACTTACCGCCATATATTTTGCACACACACACAGGGGTGGGGGCACAAAATTCTCCTTGAGAGGTTGGGGAGATGGCTCACTTGTGGCAGAAGCATGAGGAGCTGAGTTCAGTCCCCAGCACCCACATGAAAAGGTAGATACAGGGACGTGTGTTTGCAGTCCCCGTACTCAGGAGGCAGGTACGGGAGGATCATTGGGGCTCAGCAGCCAAAACTGATCCGTGAACCCCAGAACCCAGTTTGTCTCAAACAACAAAGCGGACGAGTCTCGAGAAACAACACCTGAGGTTGAGCTCTGGCCTTCACAGACATGTGCGTGCACACATAAACACCGCCCCCCCAACACACAATTCTCTTTTAGACAGGAAAGGATAAGGGGAACTCTTAAATCATCACACAAAGTCCTGGGTTTCCTTATGACATTCTCATACGTACTTAGTGTCTGTTGATCCTCCTCCCCGCTCCCCTCCCCCATCTCACTGCCTACCACCGCACCCTTTTACCCCACACCCAGCACTTCCCTCCCACTTCCCTGTCACAAGTGTTCTATTGCCCTTCCGCCCTTAACCCTCTTTTTCCCTCTCATGGTCCCTTCTCATTTCATGACCTATACACTCACTCGCTCCCACATAAATACACGTAGCATAACAATTAGAAGCTAGGATCTGCGTCCGAGAGACAACATGTGGTATTTGTCTTTCTGTCTCCACCTCAGTTAATATAATAGCTTCCAGATCCACCTATTTTCCATGAAATTTTCATAATTTCATTTTTCTTTATGACTTAACAAAATTCCATTGCATATATATACCACATGTTCACTGCCCAAACATCTGTTGATGAACATCTAAACTATTTCCATTTCCTTGCCATTGTGAGAGTAGTGTAGCATCTCTGTGGTAGCATGTAAAGTCCTTTGGATACATATCCAGAAATGGTATGAAAGTATATTGTCTATCTGTCTGTCTGCCTGTCTGTCTGTCTATCTATCTATCTATCTATCTATCTTTAGAATTCTACACACACTGTTTTCTGCAGTGGCTGCAGAAGTTTGCATTACCACCAGCAGTGAGTAGATAAGGTTTCTCTTTCCATACATTCTTATTTGCCAGCATTTGCTGTTTCTTTTCTTTTTTGATTTGTTTGTTTGTTTATTTATTGCTGTTTGTTTTCTTAATGATAGCTGTTCTTACTGTGGTGAGATAGAACCCTAAAATCATTTGAATTTGCATTGAAATGGTGACTAAGAGACAAGAGGTGCCAACTGGTGCAACAGTGGCATGATGGCTATTGGAGTAACCACCCCTCTTCTGATTGGATTTGAGACCTGCTCCACAGAAGGGATTCATGTGTGGCACTATAAATCTGGTCAAAAGCCTGTGAGTGTGGAGATCATAGGCCCTAGAGAGGGAACCCACTGGTGTTGTTCTGGAAAGTTGTCCTAGTATCCTCTCAACATTTATGCTTATGCACATAAATTTGTGATGCTCTCAGCTCTGGTCAGAGAAGCTTATTTTTGCAGTGAGTAGTGGCTAATGCAGAGATTGATAACTGGTCAAGGTGTTGAGAGTTAGTGACTATGAGTGCTCAGCCACTGAAGTCTGAGACAGCCATAGACAGTCATACCAGCCCCCTGCCCAATGCAAGCCTCAGGAAAAATCAAAGAAGAAAGGGGGAAGGAACACAAGAGCCAGAGAATGGGAAGGAAGGCTATGAAAGGCAGGTGTAAGCTTCAACTCAGAGCAGCTGTGGTTGCCTGTACAAGTCCGACGCAAGATGAAGCCACTCAAAATTCCAGCATGAATGAGGGAAGGCGACGTGGTATTTGATGGTTGCTTGGGGGGGGGTGAGTTACTTTTCTTCAGGACTGTAGTCACTGGGAAGCTGTCCATGCCCCACTACAGCATGGCCATATACATATGCTCTGCTGATTCAACTAAGGGGGCTATTCATAATAACTATTTTTTAAAGACATTAAGTTGGGAGGGAGATAGGTTGGTGGGTCCTCAGGGAAGGCGAAGGAGGGGGTGTTGAATAAGATCAAGATATATACGTTTATAACATTTTCAAAGTAAATTTAAAACGTTATTTTAAAAATAAAAGGGAATGTTACTAAGGATGTTGAAAACTTTTTCAAGTATTTATTGGCTATTTTTCTTCTTAGATGGTGAGCTACTAAGGAACAGAGAGGGAGCAGTGGGAGGGAAGGCAGAAAGGAGAATGGGGATGACTATGATTAAACTAGCTATATTACAGGCCTAAAAAGGAAACCCATCATTTTTCACAATTAAAAATGCTAATTTTTATGAAACAAGCTCCTCTTAATGGGATTAATGAACCCGAGAGCCGCCTTTTATGCTCAGGACATGGTTGTTCCCGGAACTCTTCATTCCCTTATGCAAATCCACACTCCTGTCTCCAAAGATTTCTTCCATCTTTCTTGTAGTGAAGTCTGCACTTGGAGATGACTTTCTTTGGGGATTTTTGTACCTGAAAAAGTTATTTCACTGTTACTGGAAGACATCTTTACAAGGTAAAGAGCCACTCTTATCTCTATTTTTTAAATGTTGCTCTGGCTCACGACAATTCCAACAAGAAAAACATCTGCTGTCTTCCTTCCCTCGAGCTATGGTTCAGACTTTGTCATGTCATTTTTGGAGCATTTAATCATGAAGTGCTTGGTGTGGTTTCCACAGTCAGTAGTTCATAGGAGAATTACTTTTGTCCCCTCTCCAGGGGCCTCCAGTGACCCGTGCATTGGGGTGTTCATTGTTGCCTCAGAACTCACTGTGTTTTGTTTTTTCAGTTTTTGGAGTGTTTTTCCGTTGTTCCCAGGTGGTTTTTATCACTCTGTCCTCAGTTCTCTCTGTGATATCCAGCCCACCGTGTCTGTAAATCCAGTCTAGCTCTTACACCTCCTGAGTGTATTCAGCCACTCGGCTATCTTCTCCAAGATGCAGTGATGTGTGAAGGTCTTGGCCTACTGAGTCATTTATGTAGGTTCTAGGTTAGTTCTTATTGGCAACATTCTCTCTTCATTGTGCATTGTATCTCTCTGCATCTTCTCATATCTATAATATCTGAGTGCATGCCAGTATGTAAATGTTACCTTGTTGGGTACTAGATGTTTTGGTATTCCTATAAGCAAGCTTGAACTTATATGAGACATAATTAAGTCACTTAAAGAATGATTCTTTTTAACCAATTGCTTTTAGCTATGTGTATGTTTGTGTGTGTTTCTATGTGGGTATGGGGACATGAGTGCAGGTAGCCAGAGAGGCCAGAAAAAGGCACCGGAGCCCGTGGAGCCAGAGTTATGGGGTGGTGAAGGGTTGAGATGCCTGTTGTGAGTGCTGGAAGTGAACTTGGGTCCTCTGCAATAGCAGTGCATGCCTGTAACTGCAGAGCCACCCGTCCAACCCCAAGAGTAACTCTTTTAAGACTTGCTTTTAAATTTGATTATATTAAATTTGAATAGCTTTTAGTCTGGGGTCTGATTTTTCCTGGTTATCGAAGCAGGCACTATGCAATTGACCTGACTACAACAGTTAACCATTCTGGATAGCACAGCCAGAATGCTTTCTTTCCTTGAACTACACACATTTTCCCCCTTTGGTCTTTTTGGGGAAAAATTTCACCCTGCCTTGTGTGACCTTTTCTTGCTCTCTACATCCTTGAAGGACCCTCTGAGTATTTCTAGAGTGTTCTTCCCACAGCTCCTCTCTGCTAATGAGAAGCTTCCTCTGCAAAGCCAAGCCTTGTCAGCCTCCAGTTCTATCTTCTCATTTTAGGGAGATTCTTCCAGCCCTCCGTAGTTTACCCTTCCGGAATCAGCTGGGGTATGGTGGGGGGCACTTCAGTTGCTCCTCTTGCATTAGGGGTTGGAGTTCCTTATTGCTTAATGTCTAATATATTAAGAAAGACTGTGTCATGTATTTGTCAAGAAGTTTTGGCTGTTTTGGGTGGAAGTAAACCTGGTCCATTAATCCATCTTGTTCAGAATTGGGAGTCTCGAATATCGATCTTTTGTTGGATAAGCCTGAAGTCCCTGTTAGTCATCCAAGCTGTGATGTATATCCTGAGATCTTATGAGTCAAGGGCTGTGGGGAGGCAACTCATTCAGTCCCCTGGGAATGGCCTGTTTTCTTGGAACTTGCTGTGAACACCTTGGCAGCTGACAGATAAGAGAAGATCCCAAAACGTTCTGTGCTTGGAGGAATGTGTGGCCCAGGCTCTTTACCACCACCGCCGTCACTCTGACGACTGTTCTGTCTTGAACAGACAGAGCCATTTCTGTTGCACCGCTGTCGGGGCTTGTGGTAGATTACGAACTGTAATTCCTTCAAGCACTTACTCAATTGCTAACTTTTCTGTGTTAAGTTCCGGGTATTAATCACAACACATTCTTTCTCCTCATGTTCTCATAGTTTAACATCAGCTTTCTCACGCCCACCACTTGCTGTCTCTCATCTTGAACAGAAAAAGGCAAATTAAAATTTTTGCCATGAGCATTTATTGAACTGGTAAGTGTTATTGAAACTTTGTTGCTCACAGATTTTGAAAAACCTCATTTTATTCCTTCTTAGAGCTTCAAAATGCACTATCTTTCTCATCTCTCCAATGCCCTCTTGTTTGAGAATGTCTCAATATACTGTATTTCTACTTTTATGATGGTTGATTTTTGCTGAGTGTTTGACATTCCTGCAATGCCAACTTACCCAATAACATCTGTGCTCACTATCCAGGACTCTGCTTGCCTTATTCCTTCCTGATCATGAGGTCCTGACAGTGTGTCTTTTCTGTCCCTCTTGACAAAGCAATGAGTCTACTAAACAATTGCCCTCTGACAACACAGGCCTTCTCCAGATGCCGGTATCAACTCCCTCACTCTTACAACTAAGCTAACAGAATATATTTGGGGATTTTATCCCAACAAACTCACTGACCTTAATCATCTTTTTACAAGTTAGGGGGCTAGTACAATATAGTCGTGTGGGTTTTTTTCACACAGACTCTTTCTGGTTGAGTGGTCACTCCTAGCTTGTGGCTGCTTGGTCACCTCAGCTAGGTCCTCTTGCATTCAGGGAGTTGAAAGGCAGGAAGCAGAGGAAGAGCTCACAATGTGGCCAGGCATGGTTACTACATACACCTTTAACCACAGCAGAGGCAGAGGCAGGTGGAACTCTGGGAGCTGACAGCCAGCTTAGTTTATGTTGCAAGTTCCTGGACAGCCAGAGCTACATAATAGAAAGACCCTGTCTCAAGCAACACCAAAAGAGTTCATGGAGGAGCCTAGGCACTGGGCCAAGAAGTGATATTGCATTAGCCAGAACTGGTCACATGGCCATGAATGAAGACCAGAAGTAAAAAGGAAATGACTTGTCTCCGGTTTTGGCACCAGATGAATGAAAAAAGAAAAAGAAGGAAAGGAAAAGAAAGGGCATGACATGGCTGCTCCTGGGTAGAGTGGGGGAGAAAGTTTATGGTAGATAAAAGGGAGAGCTTAGGCAGAGGCAGGGGCATCTGAGGAGTCCTGAGGAAACATGACCAGACTGAGCTAGGCCATGTGAGGAGAGGAGGAGGGGAAGGGAGAGAGGAGACAGGGGAATGAGGTGTAGCAGCCAGGAGGTACAAGAGGAGCAAGAAACCACAATGTCTGGATTACATAGGAAAGAGTCTCTGAGGGACGGGCAGCCCAGACCCTGGGCTACAGAGTTCTGTGTAGAGGGCGGGGTATACCAGACATATCCAGGTAGGGAGTGAGGGATGCTGGGAGAACCTGGAGGCCAGATCCACTTTGATATTAAATAGGCACCTCAGGCTTTTGTCCCAGGTTTGAAATTTAACAGGCCCTATCCAGAAATAGGGAACACTGGGAAATGTGGCTATCTGATATGGAATTTGCTCTGAAAGACACAGAAAATTGCTTGATGATTTCACAGCACTGTCTATGTGCCCATCTTCACATCTGCCTACTTTTGTACCTTTCCCCACCACAATCAGGATTCTTCAGAAAGGCAGAAGCAACAGCCTAAACTTAGGTATAAGGAATAAGATTTATTATGAGAGATTGACTTGTGCAATTACAAAAGTTGAGATGTCCTGTGATCTTTGACCTGCAAATTGGAGAGCAAAGAATGTTGATATATTTTGAAGTTATAAAACCTGAGAAGCTATGGCCAATTGTATATTTCTTAGTCTGAACCAAAGACAAGAATCAAGGGTGCTGACGTCTGAGGAGAGAGAAGAGAGGAAAAGACAACTTCCTAGGGCTTTTTCTCCTATTCTGGTTCTCAATGCATTGGATGACGTTCACTCCTATTGCCCAGGGTGATTTTCTTTATATACCTCTGACATAAATGTTTCTTCTAGAAACATCCTCACAGACACACCTAGGTATAATGTATAACAAGCTATCCGGACATCCTTTAGCCTAGTCAAGTTGAAACAGAAAATTAAGCATCCTACCCTCCTCCCTGTGACAATTCAACACTTCTGAGCACTGAGCACGTCAGAGGCTGGGGCAGGTGGTAGCCAAGTGTTGTTGCTTGAGTGTATCCTTCCAAAGTCCGTGGGCTGGAACCTTCAGTTCTTAATTGGCAGTGTCGGGAGTTGATGCCTAGGGGCAAGGAGGTTGATGTCAGCTCCTTCTGGCCCTCTCTCCCCATGCCTTGTTCCACACTCTCTTGCCCTCGGCGCTTCATACCCATGAATACATCTTTTTCTTAATTCATGGGGGGTGGGGGGTGGTGACATGCTTCCCTAGGACAGAACCTAGGCCTGTATACTCGGACTGCAAGGAAAAGGGTCTATGACTCTCCTCTCTGACACACAGTCCGGGGAGAAAGAACTGACTACTGCACCCCTAGCTCCCATTGGCTTCTGTATCCACACTGTTGCCCAGACCTTGAGGCCCCTGCAGACAGGTAGACCTTGTCTGCTTGCCTCTGGCGGCAGATGCATGCTAAATAAATGAATGTAGAATGGAGGAAATGAGTCAACTAATGAGTAAGACCCTCCAAGGGCTTCTACTCTGTGTCAGTGAATCTTGACTCCAGCCTTGGTTTCCAGAAAGCAGAATTTGTGAGCATCAGAACACAGTATGTGGAAGGAAGAAGTCTCCTGGGGCCAGGTGATGTGAAGTTGCTGCTAAAATTCCTTCCCTGGGGGCAAGTAAAACAGTATCTGCCTTACTCCAAGGTCTCAAAGACATACCAGATGGGGTTCCTCCAGACTTCTCTCTGGAGAACAAATGACTTCATTTTATTGACTTTATTAAACCTAGGTGAGGGGTTACTTTCAGGGATGTGGCACTCCTCCCACAACTGTCCATATCTGGAAAGCCTTACCCACTAAGCATGAGGGCTTCCTAGCCTTCCCCAGCCTATATACTCTAGCTCCTCCCCAGGCCACATGCACATTTGCTGGGTGGTAGGGAGCAGCTGGATACTCAGGAGAGGCTCTAGTGTGTAAACTGTCAACCATCCCAAATGGGATAACCTTTTACAAGGGTAGGGGATGGCACACCTGAGCTCCCCAAGATGGTGGTTGTCTGACTCAGAGGACAGTCACTCATGACAGGGGTCCTAGAGCAGGGGATTCAGCTATAAATAAGAAAAGGTTCAGGGGCCCCTGCCCACTCAGATGGGCTGGGAGGCAGACTCCCATTAGTGCATCTTGTGTTTGTGCTGTGGTGTGAGGTCTATAGTTATGAAGTCATTGTAAAGTTTGCTGAATACCTATCATGTGCTGGGTACCATGTTGGGTATAGGTCATCTCATACAATCAGCTC
Source organism: Mesocricetus auratus (assembly GCF_017639785.1). NCBI lineage: Eukaryota > Metazoa > Chordata > Mammalia > Rodentia > Cricetidae > Mesocricetus > Mesocricetus auratus. The sequence goes on along the minus strand of NW_024429267.1, from coordinate 41,181,135 downwards.
AGGTCCTAATCTAATGGATCTTCCAGCTAATTAGCCAATAACTATCTCTACTTCATGGGAAGTTCACAGTTCCCAGTCCGGGAATGCATCTCATCTTCCTCTACATTTACCCTGGCTGACAAGAAGGCTTATGTAGATGAGCAGGGTTTCCTTATTTATCACTTCCCTTCCTGGGGCAAGATTCAAATCCACCTCATCTCTTACCAAGAGTGATGGTTAGCCTTCATTGTCAACGTGACTGGACTTGGAATCACCTAGGAGACACACTTGAGTGTGTCTCCAAGGATGTTTCCAGAGAAGCCTAACTGAGGAGAAAAAACCTGTTATAAATGTGAGTGGCACCATGCCATGGGTTAAGATGCCAGGCTTAATGAAAAGGGTAAAGAAGAGGCCAGCTGACCACCAGCACTCCTCTTTTCTCTGCTTCCTGGCTCTGGACACAACGTGACCAGCCACTTCATGCTTCTACCACCACAGCTGTGTCTGCTAGAGTCACCATACCGTCTCCACTCTGTGGACTGTACCCCTAAACTGAACCAAAGTCAATTCTTTGTTAAGTTGATTTTGTAAGGGATTTTTGTCAGCAATGAGAAAAGCAATTAATACACCAACTTAGATTAATGGTGAAAGAGAAGGTATTCCTGGGGAAGGTGGAGGGGAAAAAACAGAAACCAGAATAAAGGGAACAATAAAATGCCCCTGGGACACATTGGGCCTGCTTGCCCTTCAGCTCGCTATCACACCATGTCCTGGCAGAATGAGGCTACATCTGTCTCTCCACAGAACTGGGTGGAGACGCAGCTGGCTTAGGAAATGCACCCAGGTGGTCCTGACATTCAGACAGAGTTCTAAAGAGACATTGACCCCCCTTCCCAGATCATTCAGATAATGGATGCCAGGAAACTGGAATCTCTCCAGGAGATTCATCTGGAAGAAGGGAAAATCCAACACTGGTGCCAGCCAGCCAGGGAAGAAACTTCACACAGTTTTGGCAACCTGTTAGACCACCTTGCAGAAGAGAACGGGTTCAGTGACAATGGCTTAGTGATGGGAAGGACCACGCCTTTCCTGGACTGCTTCATGGCACATGCCTCTTACCCTCTGTTTAACCCTCAGCTTCACATTGTGATCCATCCCAAAGATGGACTTGGGGACGGGGTCACTAGGTGTCTTTACCTGTTCCTCTTCCTAGTGTGACCACACGTAATAAATCACCTTCCCCTGCCTGTCACTATTGCTTGGTTAATTGGCTGATTGAGAGAAGTAGTCCAGTCCACTTTGATAGGGCTGCCAGGGCCAAGGTTCTGACCCCATCAACACCAGAAACAAAGACAGGAGGCTGCTGGGTGCCCAGGTGAAAATGGGTTGTCCTCAGGGTGCATTCCCCAAGCCTTCCTGCCTCCTCTTCTACACTTCCACATATAAGATGACACATTCCTAGAATCCAAGAGTGTGCCTGACAACTCCACAGAAAAACCCTTCAGAGGTGGACTCTTCCCTCTGGTTTTCTAAAGATAGGTCAAGCTACCTCCAGAGTCACAGTGTTAGATCCATAGGCATTAAACTTAAGGAAGGGCCCCAACATGTCCCTTGGTGCAATGCTTGGATCTTTATGGAAACTTTTTTTTAAAATATTTATTTATTATGAATACAACATTCTGCCTCCATGTATGTCTGCATGCCAGAAGAGGGCGCCAGATCTCATTATGGATGGTTGTGAGCCACCATGTGGTTCACTGGGAATTGAACTCAGGACCTCTGGAAGAACAATCAGTGTTCTTAACCTCTGAGCCATCTCTCCAGCCCCTTTATGGAAACTTTTACTGCTTAGGTATTAGTAGAACATTCCGAGTATTCACAAGAACCATCTACACTGTGGGGGCCATTGCTCTAGGGGTAGCTGGTACCTCCCATCTGGTTTTAACAGCTGCAGTGGAAGAAGGCATTTTTCTTTTCTAATAAAATATCTTTATGTGTGTGAATGTCTTGCCTGCATGCGTGTCTGTGCACTGCTTATGTGCCTAGGGCAATCAGAGGTCAGAAGAGGTCACTAGATCCCCTGAAACTGGAGTTACAGATAATTGTGAGCCACCATATGGGTGCTGGGAATCAAACCATGGGTCCTCTGGAAGAGTAGACAGTGCTACTCTGAGCCATATCTCCAGCTTTTGTCAGGCAGATAGCTTTGTGCTTTGGGTTCTCTGAAGGGGAAGAAGGACTCTCCACAGCGTTCCTGCTAGGGTGGCACAGGCCGGGATAGTGGCCATATCTCTGGAACTGTTTTAGTCCTCTGATGGGGAATGTTCTTCTGTGTATATGTTTCTCTTATTGGTTAATGAATAAAACACTGGCTTATTGACCAAACAAGAAGTGATGTAGCTGGGCAGAATCAGGATATAAGCAGGGAAAAACAGGAAATCGCTCTCTTCTCTGTGGAGAAGCTGAGCAGTCATCATGTAGCAGGCAAAGGAGTTGCAGGTCCAGCATTCCCCAGTAAGATAAGACCACATGGAAATACTTAGATTAATAGAAACGGGTGAATAATTAAGACAGAGGTAGCCAATAAGAAACCCTAGTAACCAGCCAACAATTTCATAATTCATATAGCGCCTGTGTGCTCCTTTGGGGCTGAGAAGGATGGCAGGACCTGCCAGACAAGACAATTCATGCTTACAGTCCTCCAATCCTCACGTGGCACTCATGTCCTGCCTGAAGGTCAAACATGCAGAGAGGCTGAAGACACTTCGTGAGAAGACAAGAACCTGTGTGGAGAGGGTGTCTCCAAAGAATCCCCATTAGGCACCGTTCATTGACTGATGAGGACGACTCACCCCTTCAGAGTGGGTCAGCACAGGAAGGTGGCTTCATTTCTCTATCTTCTGAGACCATAGCTCTTATGTCATTATCTTCCTGCTGTCCCCCTTCTCAGCCTCATCCTGGTAAAAGGATCAACTGTTGCCCTTTCTGAAGGGACACCCCACCACTCTGCACATACAGGGTAGCCTGGCTAGCTCTAAGCAGGGTGAGAAAAGACTCCTATGAGGAGGTACAAGCTTTTTAAAAAAAATGAAACAGAAACTGTGCACTCCAGCAACACCCCCAAGTCCTCCAAGGCCATACATCTGACTTTTAATGAGCAGACAAATCAGCTGAGTTAGAGTTCATATTTAAAAGGTATGGGGGAGGGCTGCACAGATGGCTCAGGGGTGAAGAGCACTGGTTGCTCTTCCAGAGGAGCTGGCTTCAATTCCTGGCACCCATGTGGCAGAACACGAGTGTCTGTAACTCCAGTTCCTGGGGACCTGACATCCTCACACAGATGTACATGCAGGTTAAACACCAATCCACATAAACCTTTAAAAAAAGGTATGCCCAGATGCCAATGCACCAGGATGCAGAGCACACTCAGAGGGATGAGCCTAAGATCAGCTAAGCAGGCAGCTGGAAACCCTGTAGGGCATGATTCCCAACCTTCCTATGTCGCGACCCTTTAAAACAGTTCCTCATGTTGTGGTGACCCCCAACCATAGAACTATTTTTGTTGTTACGTCATAACTGTAGTTTTGCTACTGGTACAAATTGTAATGTGAGTATCTGATGTGACCCCCCCCAAAGGGCTTGAGACCCACAGGTTGAGAACCACCACCATGGGGCTTCCCTCCAAAGACACGGTTGCACAGAGCCCTTCCTTGAGCCCGGCTAGATGCTGCAGGAGGCAAAGGCCCAGGCCAAGGGGCCACAGGCTCCTGTGAACAGGAGCTCCCTGGGGAACTTAGTACACCAATACTTTACTCCTCGGCCTCTTCCATTCCCTGCATCTTCCGGTTTCCGGTGGGGCACATTTTCTGTTCCATGTTTCTACTCTGTTTCCCCTCCCTGATAACTGGCTCATCGGAAAGGGAGACAGATTTACTGATGTGACGGTTAGGACACAGACTGTTTGTCAGTTAGCCTTCCAGATCCATGTGTCTTTACTGTGTCTTGCGTGTCCTCTTGCAAACCTGGGTGTTCCTTTCCTTCTCAGAGTGGTCTTGTGGCCCTCCTGCATCCCGGGATGGTAGATTGACTTGGACTCTCAGGGAAAGTCTCTTCAGATCATCTTCTCTCAAAAGGCCTCACACTGACGAGTACAGTGTCTTTTTTTTTTTTTTTTTTTTTTTTTTTGGTTTTTACGAGACAGGGTTTCTCTAGGAGGCTGTCGGTCCAGCCCGGCCTCGAACTCACAGAGATCCGCCTGCCTCTGCCTCCCCGAGTGCTGGGATTAAAGGCGTGCGCCACCACCGCCCGGCAAGTACAGTGTCTTAACTAGGTAACTATTGCAATGATAAAACACCATGTCCAGAAGCAACTTGAGGAGGAAAAGGTGTGTTTCGTCCTACAGTTTGTAGTCCATCATCCAGGGAAGCCAGGCAGGAACCTAAAGGCAGGGACTGATGCAGAGGCCATGGAGGAGTTACTGGCTTGCTCCCCTGCATTTTTATACAGCTCAGGACCACCAAGCCAACAGTCATACTTACTGCCCATGATGAATTGAACCCTCCTAACAACCACCTTAAGAATTTTCTCCATAGGCTTGTCCACAGGTCAATCTTATGAAAGCATTTTTTTTTCTCAATCAAGATTCCTTCTTCTCAAGCGACCTTAGCTTATGTCAAGTTGGCACAAAACTAGCTGGTGCTGGCATGCACATGCCTAGTAATGAAGACTTTAAGTTGTAAGTGACAAAAACAGGTGCACAAATAAAGTGGGCTCTGTTGCAAAGTGCTTGCCTGACACGAATAAGGCCCTGGGCTGGATCCCCAGCACAGACGGACAGATGTGACTTAAATACCTCCCCTTTCAAAAGATTACTTTTAACTTTTTAGTTCAGTTGTTTTTCTCCCCCAGTGTCCTGTGGACCAAACCCAGAGTCTTGCAATGACTAGGCCAGTAATCTACCACTGAGCCACATCCCACCCTGGCTCACATATTCTGAGATAGGCCAGCCATGTCAGCTAGGCTAGAGTGCCAGGATGGGGCGGGGAGGGAGGGGACGGGACACGGGGACACGACACAGGGGGACGGACAGAAAAAGAGGACTGGATGCTGCTGGTGTGGCCAAGGGCTCACTGAGAGTCTGCTCACCTGTTTGATGACAGAGACCCCTGGACATCTTAGTGCAGGGAAGTCACGCTGGCCAGGGGGCGTGAAGCCAGACTGCAGCCACCGTACAGCAATGACTGTTATATCTGCTTGACTATCTAGTGACCCTCCCATCCACACTGTTTTCTGATCCAAGGCTGCAATGCAGCTCTCCCCAGTCTCCATTCCTTGACAGTTTGACTTTTTGATGACCCCACATGCAACTGTCATTCCGAAGATCATAAGTAAAGACACTAGGTCTGTGGCACAAGGCCTCAAGCTATAAAAGGAACTGGAACTAGAAACGAAAGTACAAACTGTATTTCCTTGGTCCTAATTATCCACGCGAATCAAACCCAAGCAGTAAGCGTGTGACGAGGGTCATGCTGCCACAGGATCGTCAAGTATGAAGAACAGTTGAGATGGGAGGCAGTGTCTGTTGTCATTGTTCTCCCTTGCCATTTTAGGAAAACCCCTGATAGTTCTGCTCAGCCAGACCTCTAACCATCATTCTCTCTCCCATCCCTCCATGTCCAGGCTCACTGCGCAGGAGCCACTGTTCTGACGCATATCTGGCTTGACTAAATGTGGAAGAGTCAAGCTAAGTTGTGGGGGTAACAGAGACAGGGAGACAGAAACTGAGAGTCGTGGGAGCAAGAAACAAAGAAATGAAAGCTGAGATGCTATCCAGCATACAGAAGTGTTGAAAGCTAACCCCCAGAGTCATCACGAGCCAGCACACAGCAAGGAGTCATCACTGAGGCAGAGCGGCATGAGAGAGAAGCAGGGAGCCAGCGCTTTTCCCTGTGCTGGTGCTCACAAGTCAAAGAGGACCCTGGACTCAGTTCTAGTTGAACAGGTCTCCGTTGCAACGAGGGAAACCATACCACACGGGGAACTTTAGGATGCTGCCCCTGCCCTCACTGTAGTAACAACAAACTAATTTTCACCTAAGTGTGTTCCTAGTGGTCTCTGGCTGGTGAAGTCACCAATAACTGAGGTGACATTGACCATTGCTAGTGGATCTGGGACGATCTGCCTGCTGGTGTTTTGAGACAGGGTTCTCTGTGCAGCTCTGGCTGTCCTGGGACTCGCTCTGTAGACCAGGCTGGCCTTTGAACTCAACTCAAAGATTCGCCTGCCTCTGCCTCCTGAGTGCTGGGGTTAAAGGCATGCGCTGCCACCACCCAGCTGAGTTGCCTATTTTTTAAAGGCTCTCAGATTATATTTGAAAAAGGAAAACTTATACTGTGTTTTTCAAGAATATAATAACTAATATGAGAAGTTTTAAATTAAAAGGATGGGTAAAGATATAGCACTTGATGCTAACAAAAGGAAAGCAAGTGAACAAGTGTGTGTGTGTGCGTGTGTGTTTGTGTGTGCATGTCTGTACGTGTGTGCGTGTCTGTATGTGTGTGTGTGTCTGTACATGCCGCCACTCTAGAGATGGGAGAACGGAGCCTGTAAATGAGGTGGACTGAGTCTCATGCAATAGCCAACTTTATTCGGGGCCCCAGACGCATTCTACTCTGAGTGTCAAGAAAGGTAATCTGCTGAGGTCACGGAGTGGGAAAGCTATCCCCAACACCCCTTGTCCACCACGTGGTGGCGAGTGTAGCATGATAAATAAAAGATCCAGAGACAGATATTGGGGTTCAAACTTCAAACTGTAGATCAGGAAAGCAAAGGAGCCGGCCACTAGCTCTCATTTCTACCTCAGACTGAAAGGCGATCCTGGCTCCACCAAACCTCAGACTACTGTCTCTCCTCAGCATGGTTGGAGAATCCTGAGACTACAATGTCTTCCTATCCTCAGTGTGGCTGGAGAATTAATGCCTGATGCTCAGACCTTGCTCCTGTCTTACATACCTCCCTAATGCTGGTATTAAAGGCATGTGATCCCAGGTGCTGCTACTTCTCACTCTTGTGTAGGCATGGTGGCCTTGAACTAACTAACAGAGATCCATCTACCTCTTAATTCTGAGTCCTGGGATTAAAGGTGGGTACTACCCCTGCCTCATCTCTATAGCTTGAGGCTGACTTTGCTTTAATAAATCATAAATATATCACAGGCAAGGGTGATGGAAAGACGCTCTCCCCCTTGCCATCTGTGGTGGACAAGAGAGCTGACCCTGCCCCTCACAGGTTGCAGCGCTTGGGAGAGCAGGCCCTGCATCTTGTCTTGGCAACACAGTAGAGTTGACCCTGCTGAAAGGACTTGGGTGAACCAGCCTTGAGAACATAAGCATGAGCAATCTGGCCCCACCCCTTATCCGTCATAAGGTGAGAGTGAGGGAGAGATGCCCTCTTCATTCCCTCATCCTTCGCCACAGATATCAGGTAGGAGAGCTGGCCCTGAGGTCCTGAGAACTGGTAAACTGGCCTAACCCCTCACCAGCCTCAGCACTCAGGAGAGCAGACCCTGCACCACACCTGGGCATCACAGGAGAGCTGGTCTGATGGTGAGGGCACGGGTGAGCCTGCCCTGAGGGCACGAGCATGGGAGAGCTGGTCCCATTACTCATCTGTCATGCATGGGTCGGGAAGAGATGCCTCCCCTACCCCTCACCCCTTGTGGCTGTGGCAGGTGGGAGGGCTGGCCCCTGGGTCCCGAGAGTGGAAGAGGTTGGCCTTGTCCCTCTCTAGATGCAGCACTTGGAATAGCCATTCCTGCACCTCACCTGGACAACACAGTAGAGCCTGTTGAGGGAGGCACCGGTGAGCTGGTCCCAAGAAGGTGAGGGTGAGAGATCTAACCCTGCCCCACATGGTGGCATAGGCAAGGGAGAGAAGCCCCCTCCCCCACCTTGTGCCCCTCCAGACCTGTGGCAGTTGGGAGAGCTATCCCTGAGGTCGTGAGAATGTGAGAGCTGGCCTTGCTGCAGCCCTCGGCAGAGTGGCTTCTACTCCTCTTCTGGACAACACAGTAGAGCTGGTCTTGGTAATGTACCTGTGGGCAAGCTGGCCCTAAGGACTTCCCGGCAGGAGAACCAGCTCTGTCCCTTGCTGCTTATTACAGAGGAAGCTAGAAGGGACAGCGCTGGAGAGCTCACACTGGTGTTGAGGATGAGGGAGACTGAGAAGGTTGAACAATCCAGCAACCACCCAGACCCAGACCCAGAGCTATGAGTTGGCCCATTCCAGCATCCACCCCATTTAGGATCTGTTGGAACACATGAATGGGCCAGTCCTGCAGATCCAAAGTTGCAGGACCTCTGACACAGGACAACAACAGGATATCCAAGAGGAGCCCCAGTGAGGGCCCAGTATCGATGGTAAAAAAGAAACCAGAGGCCTCAAACCAGACCAATGACTCATTACAGTGAACACTTGCAAGTAAATGGTTCTATGAGTTCAAGCTGTATACAAACACAAAGACAAGCCACACGTGGCAAAAACATGCTTTTCCATAGAGGCAGAAAAAGGATGATTAAACATTTAATTGAAGAACAGCAGCAAGCAATAATGAGTAATCTGAAGTAAACTCACTCCCATCCACTACACCTGGGAGGAGCATGAAAACACATGCCAAGAACAATTTCATGTTCAGAAGAAATTGAGGTCACAGATTCTTGTCTCGTTTCCTTGGAGTCTTCTCACAAGCACTCAGAATTCTCTTCATGTGATTCCATTCTTGCATGGTGTTTTGACATGTATGTGTGCATATGTGCATGTATGTGTGTGTGTGAGAGAGAGAGAGAGAGGAGAAGGGGAGAGAGAGAGAGAGGAGAAGGAGAGAGAGAGAGAAAGAGAGAGAGAGAGAGAGAGAAGAGAGAGAGAGAGAGAGAGAGAGAGAGAGCTCTGGCCTCTGCAAGCATCTGCATTCTCATGCACACACCCATGCACTGACATACATGCATATACATAATTTAAAATAATAAAATAAATATTTTTTAAATGTGTGTGAAATGATGAATGAAAAATTAGAAATAAATATAAAGAAGAAGGGCTGGAGAGATGGCTCAAAGGTCAAGAGCACTGGCTGCTCTTCCAGAGGTCCTGAGTTCAATTCCCAGCAACCACATGGTGGCTCACAACCATCTGTTATGAGATCTGGTGCCCTCTTCTGGTATGCAGATATACATGGAAGCAGAATGATGTATAAATAAATAAATAAATAAATAAATAAATAAAATTGTTTAAAAAGAAATAAAAACAAGAAAACAGATACACCAATTAAAGAAAAAGTCAATATAGAAAGTTACAAACCATGAAGTAGGACATAGAAAGGATGTCTAATAGGAAGCATAATAAGATGTTAAGTAATACATAATAAAAAGATAATATTCCTCATTAACAAGAAAGCATGGCAATTACAAGTCTTTACAACCGAACATGTTTCACACTATGTGAAATTAAGATCACAGATATGCATCGAAACTGCATACCTATTAGTGTAGAAACATAAACAATGAATACTCATCAGCTTCCCTCAAATTTCTCTGGGGGACTAGAAGACCATGCAGTTTACTGTAGGAAGTTATGGTTCAGAAAAAATTAAAAAGCAAAGCTAAGGGGGTAGCCCAGATAAAGTTGGTACATTTTATTCAAAACAAAATGAACAAATATTTTCAAAAACCTGGACTAATCACGGAACTTACCATTATAGCAAAGCTTTTAAAAATAAGGCATGACCTCAGCTAGGGTCACACAACAAATTGTGGGGGTTGTGAAAAATCTGGCAAAGGTCACTGACTTCTTCAGACACATAATAAGGACAGCAAGAGATCAGGAAGATCTGTGTGATCCTAAAACCTCTAAGCTAAGCTACTCGACTCAAGGTACTGGAAGAGGCGGTTGCCTTTTGCTTAACCCCCAAATATCAGCTAAATAAATAAATATTATAAAATACAAAGCATATAAGGAAACAGAATACGTGGTACAATAAAGCCCTGTGATAAGAGTGAAGGTTGGAAGAAGTTGTCACTGCTAAAGTTTGAAGACTGTCCTAGAAAATTCTCAAACAGGATAAAGAAGCAGTATGTCTGTCTAGACTACATAAAGAGTCATCTGTTATTGTTAGCAATAAAATTATGTACATTGGAAAGCCCCATAAAACCTCATGCAATATGAGTTTGGAATTACAGTGGAAAAATCACTATTCCATTTTTGAAAATTCTATAAAACTTCTAATTTCAGGCTATAAAAAGTATTATTATAAAATAATACTTAGACTTGCTGAAGCCCTTTCTATACAGGCTGTACATTTTTAAGGCCATTATCTATAAAGAAGACTGTGCATTTTTGAAGGACATGGACTGGCAAGATGGCTTGGTAGGTAAACGCCTTTGCCGTGTAACCTTGGCAACTTAAGTCCGATCTCCAGGACCCACAGTGGGAGGCAGCAGCTCCTTCAAGTTGTCCTTTGACCTGCACATGAGATAGCATTGCATGTGTGTATGAGACACATTATAATAAAGATAACAATAACTTGGTGTATATAAGAAGTGATTTGTTATAATGGACACACACTGTGGCACTGAATAGGATGACCCTATATGTCACCATGTTAGTTCTCTAAAATGTCCTTGCAATGTTCCTTCAGAATTCACTGAGTTTGGCTCCACGATTCTCTCCTCCACTCTGGAAGCTCAAAGTCCTTCCTATAGAATAGATAGGTATTTGTATATAGCTCACACACACTTTCCCATGTTATTTAAGCTATCTCTAGACTACTTAATACACCTAATACAAAGCAAATGCTATGTAAGTAGTTGTTATACCGTCTGTTTATGGGATAGTGGCAAGAGGAAAGTCTGTCCATATTCTGTACAAATGCTTTTTTTGAGTTTGTTTTTCAATACAGAGTTTCTCTGTGTAACAGCCCTAGTTGTCCTGGAATTAGCTCTGTAGATGAGCCTGGCCTTGAACTCACAGAGATCCACCAGCCTCTGCTTCCTGAGTGCTGGGATTAAAGGCGTGTGCCACCACCACCTGGCAACATGCTTCTCTTTAACATAATACTTTTTGGATTATTTGTGAATTTCACATAATGTATCCCAATTACCCTTACTTCCCAGTCCTCCTAGGTTTGGTCCCCACCTTTGTGCTCTCTCCCCCAAGAAAAGATAAAGAAAAGTCCAATTTGTGTTGTCCACGCAGTCAAACTCCTGGTGGCCAGCCCCTTTAAAAAAGTGAGTCCTTCCCCCCAACCAACCCCTCCCCACCAATAGGCCTCTGTTGTAGAGAGCTACACTTCAACCCCACCACCACAGTTTTCAAGAGTCTTCTTCAATGGCTTCCCATTTGGTTAGGGGGTCACAGAAGCCCTCATGTCTTCCCTCTCAACTGTGAGTCTGCAGTCATTGACAACACTGCAGATGAAGCCTCCCTGTTCTCCACAGACAACATGAGCAGGTATCATGGCCTTCTGCATGGTATCTGGTGACAGTACAGACCGTGGACATCCACCTGGCCTCCATCAGCACATGCCACAGACCTCAGCATGGGCTCTGGTGACACAAGGGCATCCATCTGGCCTCTGGTGGCAGTACAGGCCATGGACACCAACATGGTCCCCGGTGGAGGCCTGACCCATGGATATCAAAATGGCCTCTCACATCTGCCTGGCCCCCAGCATCAATATGAGTCATGGACATCAACAGGGCCTCAGGCGGGGGCGCAGACCATGGACATCTGTGTAGCCTTTGGTGGTAACACAGGCCATGGACAACAACATGTATCCAGTGGCAGCACAGGCCATAGACCTCAACATTGCCTGTGCAGCAACAGGGGCCACAGGCACTAACATGGTTCCTGGCAGATGCGTGGTCCACAGACACCAACATGGTTTCCAGTGGCAGTACAGACCGCAGACATCACAAGCTGTAAAAATAACTAAATAACATCAACATTGACTTGGGTATAAATACGTTTCTAATTAAAGTGAACATAAAGCACAGAATTAAATTAACTCATGAGAGAAGTGAATTTGTTAGGCATCGTAGACGAGTTTTTCATTTTGTTTTGTGAGGTAGGGTGCTGCTATGGGATCTAGGTTGGCCTAGAACTCACTGCATAGCCCAGACTGGCCTCAGCTTCAAGATCTTTCTGCCTCAGTCTCCCAAGAACTGGTATTACAGGCATCTGTCATCACACCTGATGCAAATGAGTTTTTGAAGGATGAACTATTTGAGCAGTGATTTGGGGACAATTGACTGTTATTGTTGAAGAAAGGGCATAATAAACTTACTTTATCCCTCTATAAATACAAGCTCTGGGAGAAACTAAGAACTATATGTAAAATAAAGCTCCTAAAAATCTATAAAGACACCCAGAGAAAATTGAGTGTAATGTATTTATAGTTAGAAGATAAAACAGGGTTCTTGGGGGCTGGGAATATAGTGCTTTTGGCAAAGCCCTTGCCCAGTATGCACAAAGCTCTGGGTGGAATCCATAACATCACATACACTGGGCAAGGTGCTGCAGGCCTCCAGTCTGAAAACTTGGGAGGTGGAGGCTGGAAGGCCAAAGGTTCAAGGTTGTTCTCAGCTATAGCAGTGTTGAGGCCAGCCTATGCTACATAAGACACTCTGTGTGAGTACATATGGAAGTCAAAGGTCAGTGTTGGATGTGTCCCTTCCTCAGTCATGCCCCATTTTTCTGAACAAGGTCTTTCAGTGCATCTTTCATTGATTTAGCCAGGCTTCAGGAATCTGCTTGTCTTTGCACACCCCCAGTGCTGGAACTATAGATGTGTGGCAGCATGCCTACCTTTTTATGTGGGTGCTGGGCATCTGAACTCAGACTGCCATACTGACTCAGCCATCTGAGCTGTCAAGGAAGGAAGGAAGGAAGGAGCTGGAGATATAGCTCAATGGTTAAGAGCACTGCCTACTGTACTAGAGGACCCAGGTTTAATTTCCAGCACCCACATGGTAGGTAGCTCACAACCATCTGTAACTCCAGTTCTAGGTGATCCTACATCTTCTGGCCTCAGTGGATACCAGGCACCCAAGAGGTGCCCAGACATACATGCAAACAAAATATCCATATACATAAAATAATTTTCAAAAGTAAGAATGAATGAAGAGAAGAATTAATTAATTCCAAGTCGTTTAGCCTACTATGGTGGTGCATGCCTTTAATCCCTGCACTTGGGAAGCAGAGGCAAGCAGACCTCTCTAAGTGCAAAGCCAGCCTGGTCCACATAGTGAGTTCCAGTTCCAGGACAGCCAGGGCCCTTCCCATGGATAGACTCTGTCTCAAAAAACCCTAAAACCACAAAGAAACAAAAATGTAATTTACAAAATATGACAGACTAGGAGAAACATTTTCATCATCTAGATCAGATAATAAGTAACAGCCAAAACATATCATAAATTCAAGTAAAAAGAAGCAAAAGAGATGTCACTCAAAGGGAAAATAAGCAAGTGTCACAAACAGGCAATTCTCGGGAAAAGTATTGAAGTGGGAGATCTTTCTTTTTTTAGGCTTATTTTATTTTTTATTTATGTCTGCTTTGCCTGCATATATGTATGTGCACCAAGTGAATGTCCGGTACTTGTGCAGGTCAATCCCCTGAAAATGAGGTTATAGACAGTTGTGGAGTACTGTGTGGGTGCTGGGAATCAAACCTCATGTCCTCTGCAATTGCTGTGTTAAAAGCAATCAGTGTTCTTAACTACTGAACTATCTCTGCAGCCGCAGGAGTCTTGCTCTCTTATTAGTATTCAAAACTGTCCCAAGAGGACGAGAAAATTCCCTATCATTCTGTCTTTCTGCTTTTTGGCTTAAATCAGTAGTACAGTTGTGGGAAGTAGGAAACTAAAAGCTGGGCTTTAGTCACAGCCAGAAAACCAGGCCCTGAGAAACAGGAAGTAAGAGGAGGTTGCAAAGAATGAGAAGCCAGGTGCAGAACCCCATAACACTGTCTATGGAACGCCAGGTTCACCTCTAACTGTGAATGCTCAGTTACGACCCTAGAACATCTGAGAACCACATAAAGTGAGGCTGGATGCCCCAGAGTAGGGCACCTGACTAGTAAATGCAAAGGTTTTGAAAGTGGAGCTCACTTCAAAAACACAAACTCCAGAAGCTGGGTTAGAACTTGCAGACAGAACCCAGTAGAGTTGATAGACTCTAAAAGCCAAGGGCAATGTTCTCTGGAGAAATTAAACCAGGCTTGGATCTGATACATCATATTCAAGATGACCAGAACACAACCCAAATAACATGGCACACAAAAGGCAGGAGAACCTCAAATTCCATGAGGAGAGACAGCAGGGAGTGCCAGCACCGATGACACAGATGCTGAGATTATCTGACAGAGACTTGAATGACTGTCATAAAATGCTGCAAAGTGCCTTTTAAATGGATGCAACTGAAAATTTGAACAAAACTACATGGGAACTTCAGATCTAAATAATACAATAAGCAACATAAAACCTTCCAGGATGGACTAGGAGACAAAGGAGATGACAGAGGAGATGCAGAGACCTTGAAAATGGACCAGTAGAAATTATCTGAAGAATGGAGAGAAAAATTAAAATAATATTTTAAAAGAAAAAAGAGAATAGAGCTAGTGAAGCTGTGGGATAATTTGTGTTGTCAAAGTTGCAGAAGGACAGGAAGATGCAGAAGACACACACAGACACACACACACACACAGACACACACACACACACAGACATACACACACACAGACATACACACACAGAGACATACACACACAGACATACACACACACAGACACACACACACAGACATACACACACACAGACATACACACACATACATACACACACATACATACACACACAGACATACACACACAGACACACAGACAGACACACACACACAGACACACACACACAGACATACACACACACAGACATACACACACAGACATACACACACAGACATACACACACACACAGACATACACACACACAGACATACACACACACAGACATACACACACACAGACATACACACACAGACACACACACACAGACACACACACACAGACATACACACACACAGACATACACACACAGACATACACACACACAGACATACACATACACACAGACATACACACACAGAGACATACACACACAGACATACACACACACAGACATACACACACACACAGACATACACACACACAGACATACACACACACAGACATACACACACACAGACATACACACACAGACACACACACACAGACATACACACACAGACATACACACACACAGACATACACACACAGACATACACACACACACAGACATACACACACACAGACATACACACACACACAGACATACACACACACAGACATACACACACAGACACACACACACAGACATACACACACACAGACATACACACACACAGACATACACACACAGACATACACACACAGACATACACACACAGAGACATACACACACAGACATACACACACACAGACATACACACACAGACATACACACACACAGACATACACACACAGACATACACACACATACATACACACACACAGACACACACACACAGACACACACACACAGACATACACACACAGACATACACACACACACAGACACACACACAGACACACACACACAGACACACACACAGACATACACACACAGACATACACACACAGACATACACACACACAGACATACACACACACAGACATACACACACACAGACATACACACACAGACATACACACACAGACATACACACACACATACACAGAGAGAAAGACACACACACAGAGACACACACATACACAGAGAGAGACACACACACATAGACACACACACACAGACACACACACACAGACACACACACACACAGACATACACACACAGACATACACACACACAGACATACACACACACAGACATACACACACACAGACACACACACACAGACATACACACACAGACACACACACACACAGACATACACACACAGACATACACACACAGACATACACACACAGACATACACACACACAGACATACACACACACAGACATACACACACATACATACACACACACAGACACACACACACAGACATACACACACACAGACATACACACACACAGACATACACACACACAGACATACACACACAGACATACACACACACAGACATACACACACAGACATACACACACAGAGACATACACACACAGACATACACACACACACAGACATACACACACAGACATACACGCACACACACACAGACACACACACATACACACACACATACACACACAGAGACATACACACACACATACACAGAGAGAAAGACACACACACAGAGACACACACATACACAGAGAGAGACACACACACACACAACACACACAGAGACACACACACAGAGATACACACACAGGGACACACAGAGAGACACACACACAGAGACACACACAGAGACACACACAGACACAGAGAGAGAGAGAGAGAGAGAAAGAGAGAGGGAGAGGGAGAGGGAGAGAGGGAGAGGGAGAGAGAGGGAAAGAGAGGAAGAGAGGGAGGGAGGGAGAGAGAGAGGGAGAGAGTTGAGCTCTCTCCACATGGTGTAAAGGATGTAACTGTACAGATTGGAGCTCAGTAAACTAAAAAAGTAAAAGCCAAGAAATTATCTCATCCAATTGCCTCAAGCTAAAGACAAGGGGAAAAAAATCTTGTAAACACGAAGTAAAAATATAATGTTTTTTTAAAACAGAGGATCAAATGACTGGTTTCTTTTCAAAAACAAAAGCAACATGAAGGAAACAGAATGACATTTTGAACATGATGTGTCCTGATGGCGCAGATGTTTCTGAACCTCTGGCTGTGTTGAAATTCATAGGAGGACACTGAGAAAAAAAGTAAAATTCTCACGTTAAAGAAGATAAATAAGTTATAAAAATAAACTGGTGTAGACTTCTCCTTGAGAGGTAGAGGCAGGAGGTCTCTGTGAGTTTGAGGCCAGCCTGGGCTACAAACTGAGTTCCAAGACAGCCAAGGAGACACAAAAAACCCTGTCTTGAAAAACCAAACAAACAAGACCCACCAACCATAAAGAGTAGACTTCCCATCAATCAAACATTATTCTAACACAGAAGGAAGCATCTTTGCAATTTCCTCATTTACATATGAACTCTCCCGGTAGATTACCAAACCTTCCGGAGGCTTTTGAAGTCAACTGACCCTTCTTCCTACATTGAAAATGGACACTTCTACAAGCTAGTCAGCCTGTTCTCTAAGGACCTTCACACATTACTAAAACTCCATCTTTAATAATAAGAAAGCTTGATGCTTACGGCTTCAAAACATCAACACACTAGGGGACATCATGCCTAGACTAGAAGGATTGATGAGTTATTCTGACATCATCATTTATCAATCACATGTGAGTTAATTGCTCTGAAGGAAATGTCTCACAATGGAACAGACCGCACCTGACAACCATGGGAAGGAACAAATGGAACTGAAGGGTTGCAATTCTACTGCCCAGGGAGTGGGTGAAGATGCTGAATAACATCCACCTTCGGAAAACCAACCATGATGATGTTTGCCCGGAGAACTACTAACAACACAAAGGTGTACAATTGAAACACTCCCAATAGGCAAGGGAAATGAAACTATTAAAACGTGCCCAGCCTAAAGCAAGGAAATAGAAATGGGACACTTGGCCAACTGGTGAGTACTCAGGTGTGAGCTATGCAGAGACAGGTTAGCGGTTGTCATATTGTAAAATAAAAATAAAAAAATAAAAAAGACTCTCCCCTCAAGAGATGCTTCTTATAAGTGACAGGTTGCATGGAAGCACGAGTATAGCAAGTGACTATACCAAGAAGCTATCACTGACAAAGCTGGCTAGGGCTGGAGAGATGGCTCAGTGATTAAGAGCACCCAAATGGCAGCTCACAACTACCTAGAATTCGAGTTCTAAAGGAACTGACACTCTCTTATGGCTCCCATGGGCATCTACATATATGTTGTATACACTCATACAGACACAGACACACACCCAGAAAGAGAGAGAGAGAGAGACAGAGACAGAGACAGAGAGACAGAGAGAGAGAGAGACAGAGAGAGACAGAGAGAGAGAAACAGAGAGAGAGAGAGACAGAGATCTTTAAGGCTTAGACAATTTTTTTTTGGTTTTACGAGACAGGGTTCTCTGTATTGTTTTGGAGGCTGTAGGTTGAGCCTGGCCTCGAACTCACAGAGATCCGCCTGCCTCTGCCTCCAGAGTGCTGGGATTAAAGGCTTAGACAATTTTTAACTTATCTCTACCTCTAACAGCACCAGTACACAAACATCAACAATATTCTGAGCTGGTCTGAGCAATGCAATTAGCAAATGTGTAGCAATAGGCACATTTTGTTGCACCTAACAACTGTAGATACACATTCTTTTCAAGCACACTTAGAATATTTACAGAAATGTATAAAACTATAAAATAACAACAAATTTTATGAGAAGAGAAATTGAGAGAAAACACTCTGTAGCCATTATGTAGCTTTTCTGGAAACTGATTAACTATAGTTAGAGATTTTGTTTATTTGATTATTAACTAATTCACTTATAAATAATCAATAGGTTAAATAATCATGTTCGAAACCAGACATTACTTTGTATAGTGATGAAAATGATGAACAGCAAAGTCATGGGATTCAATTAAAGCAACATGTGACAGAAAAGATGGGCAATAATATATTATAAAAGAAAAAATACTAAATATAAGCATTTTGGATAAGGAACGATAAAAAATTAATTCAATGAAATATGAACAAACAAATAGAAAAAAGATCCAATAGGAAGGACAAAAAACCTAGTTTGTTATTTGATAGAATTTTTAAAACTGATCAATTTGTCAAGACCCATTAACTAAGAAGGTTAAAAAATACAATAAAATGACAAAGAAGGATGAAATAACTATGCCATGGATAATAAATTGTAATAAATATTACAATGACATGACTTTGAAATTCTTAGAAAAAAACTAGCAAGAAGAAATAGAGTGCTGAGAAATTAATCAGCAGTCAGAGGGCTTACCACAGAGAAAATTCTAGACCTAAGTTACTAACTAATCTAGAAATAAACAATCCAAATATAGCACTTCTTCTAGAGAAAGAAAAACAAGGAATACTTCCAAAAGAAAGAATACTTTGGGGACTGATATAATAGCCTGATGCCACAACCTAGCAAAGAAAGTAGTAGAGAAAACTAGGGGCACTATCCCAAACCTAAACCAAAACAGTCCTTTCATAACTGCTACTGTGTCAGATTCAGCAATGTATAAAAACAATGCACCATTTAACAGATTTGAAACAAAAAAAATTCACCATGAAAAAGTTGCATTTACTCACTGGTTATAAGATTGGGACGTTACTGTGTTACCAGAAAAGTAGCCAGTAAATAAAATTTCGGTCTAAAAGGCTAAAAGAAAAACCATATGAAACTATCAATAGGTGTACATGTAGAATAGTTCAAGATATATTTCTTCTGCTAGTCAGCTTTTCCATCACTGTGACACAGAATATCTGAACAAACCCACTTAGAAAGAGTAAAGATTTAAGGTTTCAGAGGCTTCAGCCATGGTTGGCTGGTGCCATTGACATGGGCAGAGCAGCATGGCAGAGAGGATGTCACAGAAGCAGCGCTGCTCACCTCGTGCTAGCCAGGAAGCAGAGAGAACACAACAAAGGCCAGGGAGAACTGCTATAAATTGAATTGTTTCGTGTTAGTTTTCAGCTTGTTTAGCTAGGTGGTGGTGGTGCATGCCTTTAATCCCAACACTCAGGAGGCAGAGGCAGGTGGATCTCTGTGAGTTCAAGGTCATCCTGGAGGGCACAGTGAATTCCAGGACAGCCAGGGCTATGCACAGAAACCCTGTCTTGAAAAGCAAACAAAATAAATTATTTATTGCTGTTATATAAGATTTAACTAATTTTTGTATGTTGATCTTGTATACAGACCCCTGGCTAAAAATGGGATTGCTTCCCTTTATACTGAACTTGTGACCAGAAAATCTGATAAACTCAAAATAACTCTACTACTTTTCCTTTGTATTTTTTGAGATTTTTCTATGTAAATAATATTATTTACAAATATTGAGTATTGTTTGATCTAGTCCATAAATAGATAAAATACACTATACTCAGTTGCTCCCACAGCAAACGGGGGTGTGCAAATACCTCATCTGGACCATGTTTTCTTCCATCCTTTTGCTTACACACCCACAAGGGCAAATGGTGCATGAGATGGAAACTCTGCTTTTCTTTGCTTAATGGAATCATCACACTGGTTTCCATGGCAGCCACCATTTCACGTTCCCACCATAAGTGGATAGAAGTTCTGATTTCTCCATATTCTTGTCAACATTTTTTGTTGTCTTCTTAAGCAGTAACTATTCTAAGAACTATGACTCTATAAACACATTTTTAAAGATTTTTTAATGTGTGTGCCTGTGTTGATTGTATGTCACTTGTGTGTGGCTGTCCATCGAGTCTAGGAGAGGGTACTAGAATTTCCAGGCAGTTGTAAGTCATCTGACATGGGTGCTGGAACCCAAACCTGGGTCCTCTGGAAGAGCATCAAGTGCTCTTAACCACCAAGCCATCTCTCCAGCCCTCAGAATACATTTTTGATACTCTTCCATTTTTGAGTTTTCCTCCATATCCCTTATCAAATAGTCTGAGGCTTGTGGCTCTTCCCAGCTGTAATTCCATGACCATGCAGGAATTATGTTAATGTGGTATAAACGGAGGGGAGAAGAAGCAGTCAATACTCCTGTGTCTACATCTCAGTCATTAATGAACCTGTGTTCAGGGCTGTGACCATCAAGATGCTTCTTTTCTCCCTACTCATCCTCTCTATATACATTCTTGAGTGATCTTGAAAAGCCAAGGGGGCTTGCACCGAGAATTTCAGTTTCTGCATGTCAGTTTATGTTTTTGTAAAGTGTTGGCTTTGAGGTGAGGTCTCCTTTGGTGAGCACAGAAAGCTCTGGGTATATTTTGAGGTGGCTATTTGCCCCCCTCTCCTTGCCTAAAGCATGTGAGGCTTTTTCTTTCTTACCCCAAGAACCTGACTGGAGGGGCTTTCTGGAGCTAAAACTCATGAAGCGAAGGGGTGTCCCTAAGATTAAGCTACAGAAGTTTTCCCTTCTCTCCCCAGTGTATGCAGCAGATGTTCACCAATTAGCAATTATGGGAATCAATTCAAATTGTAGTAGTATCAGGAATTTGATCTATAGACCAGGCTGCCCTAAACTTAGAGATCCACCTGCCTCTTTTGAGTGCTGGGATCAAAGGTGTGTGCTACCACTGCCCAGTGGAATTTTATATTTCTAAATATAAAAGTATTTAAAAATAAACCTAATAAAGGAAATTCAAAGTTTTTTACTGAGAAGTACAGAAGAACTTTAAAGGTCTCTAAACAAGATAGTATCCTATGTTCATGGATTGGAAGGCTTAATTCTATGGAGACAGTAATATCAAATTGACCTATAGACTGGTGAAAATCCTAGTTGGGGTTTTTTCACCCTACTAATTGACAAATTTATCTTAAAATGCATATATAAATGAAAGGGGTGCTGGGCGTTGGTGGCTCACGCCTTTAATCCCAGCACTCGGGAGGCAGAGGCAGGCAGATCTCTGGTCTACAGATCGAGTTCCAGGACAGCCTCCAAAGCAATACAGAGGAAACCCTGTCTCGGGGGAAAAAAAAGAAGAAGAAGAAGAAATGAAAGGAGCCCAGAATATCTAAAATAATCTTGAAAAGGAGTTATGAGGCAGGCTAGAGAGATGGCTCAGTAGTTAGGAGTACTGCCTGCTCTTCCAAAGGTCCTGAGTTCAATTCCCAGCAACCACATAGTGGCTCACAACCATCTGTAATGAGATTTGGTGCCTTCCTCCCTGTCCTCCCTTTTACCCACAAATCTCTCTCACTCATCCATGACTATTCATTTTATTTTGTGACCAACAAATGGAAACCGGGGCCATCTGCACGATCATGGATACGGAGCTATTGGTCAGTATCAGGTGGACTCAGAGGAAAGAACACAACTGAAGACAGTGATGTCCCCTCTCCCAGAACCCCTGCATAGTCAGTAATGCACAGTAAAGGACAGGGCCCTGTAAGGCCCTCCCCTTCCTTATTTGTTGATATGTCATGAGTGATGCACAGGATAGGGTCCTGTAAGGCCCTCCCCTTCCTTATTTGTTGATACATCATGAGTTTTTAAATAAACCCATCTTTCTCTTCCCTCTTTCCTTCTCTTTGTTGTTAAAAAGTTCCCACTTTTGAAAAAGTGAAGCAACCTGTAGTTGTTTACTCAGAAAATTTAGCACTGGCTTCATCTTTGGCATGGGTATAAATTTTTTCTGCAACAGAAAATCTTCTGAAACTAGATTATGGCAATGGCTGCACAAGTCTGAGTTATATATTGTCTACAGAAAATGACAAAGCTATGTTTAGAGAATTTCAAAAGATCTAAAAAGAAAAGCCATGTTTGATATCTACAGGGGCTTTTATTTAAAAAAGATTTTGTTTTTATGTATATGCATAAATGTTTTGCCTGCATGCACTGTACCTGGTGTACCTGGTGCCAGGGAGGACAAAAGTAGGCACTCCATTCCCTGGGGCTGGAGTATGATGATTGTGAGCCACCATGTGGCTGTCGGGAGTCAAACTTGGGTCCTCTGCAAGAGTTGCAAGTGTTCCTAACGTAGTCAAATGATGAGTCATCTCTCCAGCCTTGTGAAAGGGTCTGGTTATGACTTCTGGTCAGACATAAAGATCTTGGAGGTTGTTCTACTCATCTTCACACAAACTGAGCAACCTGGAAATCAGCCACTGTTCTTAGATCCACTGTAGAACTGAAGTGGTAGAGTAAATGTAATACTCTAAGTTAACTTGTAAATCCCACCTTCCCGTGGACCAGATAACTTCCTGGATGCTTGGAGTTGTAGTTCTTGGAAAATAGCAACAAAGCCACATGGAAAAGTACAGTGGCCTTATGGGTTTTCCTTAATAGTTCTATAACATATGGTTAAGGTCCACGCAGCTGGGAAATTCAAGAGAATGGTCCTGACCAAAATCTATCTAGGTCAGTATTTAATATCTAAACAAAACTTGCTTCAAATTACAGGATTAACATTTAGGAGCCCCAGCGAGATAATTCCACCCCAAATTCTGAAGCTAGGCTCTTCACTCCAGCTCTGGGGGACCTCCCCCTGTTCAGTGAATGGCTATGCTCAGAAAAGGATATAGAAAAAAATTATGGTGGCCTCCTTTTTGCTAAGTCATAGAAGCCTTCCTAAAAAACATTTTTCTAGTGTTAATTTCTAATTTATTTATTTTTATTTTTGTGCACTGGTATTTTGCAATGTGTTGGGTCCCTTGGGACTGGAGTTGCAGACACTTGTGAGTTGCCATGTGGGAACTTGGAATTGAACCTGATCCTCTGGAAGAGCAGTTGGTGCTCTTAACCACTGAGCTATCTCTCCAGCTCCCCCTCCCCCACCTTTAAGCGACTTTCCTGTAACCTTTTCCTGGCAGTTTCCGGACTCTTTTTTGGGATGCCCTAGCTTATGAACAAGGAGGAACAGATGAGGTCTGTGGCCCCCTTTCAGTTTCACAGCCTACTGGTTGTCTGGCTAATTGGGGAGTTCAGTCCGGTCACTAGACCTTGGAGTCCTGAGGAACCCCTGGTGAGATCAGTAGACAAAATACAAAATATACTCAGAGAGGCCTGGCACTTTAGTGGTCAAAAGAGCTAGGAACTCTAGGGACATTCCACAAGACTGGGAGCCAAAACTGAGGATTTGGATAGGCCCTGCATGGATTTGGGGGCTGGGGAGACCTGGAGAGAGTCAGCCTTTGATGGGCTCCTAGCATCTGCGTTTTACAAAAAGGACTTCTGAAGCAGAGGATTCCAACTGTTAAATGTCCTGTGTTTTTTCTATTGTTGACTGTTTTCTCCATCATTGCTCGGGCTCTCTGTCATGTCTTGTGCTTGGTCTGTCTTTGTGTATTATGCCTTGGGGTAGGCAGTATGGAGCCGCAGTTGAGGGACTCAGGGCACTCCAAGGCTCCTTTAAGTTGCCTGCAGCTGCTGTCACAGTCAAACTGGACATGCTCTGTAATAAAGCTTCACATCCAAGAGCACCAGGTATGGCGGAACTTTTGGGGTGTGGGATTCAATGGCAGTGTGTGTCAGGTAAACAGTGTGGTGCTTGGGGCCAATGGACAGCTTTAAAAGATCCAGAGCCTCTGTGAAGTTGGTGATCATTCATTCCCACTACAGCACCACAGGAATTGGATTCTGCAGTGGCCCCCTTCCCAGCTCCTTGAAATTACAGCTGGAGGAGGTAAGGAAAAGCTTGTGTGTTTTAAATGGATGAATGCTTGGTGGTCATTACGTGTTTGTTTCTGATGGATTTTGAATGGGTAGATTTACTGTGTTCTCTGTTTCTTAGTTATAAGCTCAGCTGTTACTGTTGCACACTGCTACCTGGGCTCAGAATTTACCTCTGGGTGTTCTAGTCACCGGATCTAACATGCACTAAAATATCATTTGGGTATGATTAAAAACCTGTAATATCTGTAACAAAAAGTTAACTTAACGACTCAAAACATGGGGTTGGTAATTAAGTATGTGCATGGGTAACCTTAAAGGAACCATGTGGCATGGCTCTGTTCTGGGAGATAAGCAACATGTATCTTGCTGCCATCTTGGGAAGCCATGTGGCTGGTTGACATCTTGGCTAAGTTTGGAGAAGACAGACGCTGTGTTGATTCACCACCATCTTGACTAAGGACAACAATGACATGGGTTGACCAAGGAGACAACAGTTCTCCAAAAGTATTCTTAAATTGGGATAGGATTTTGTATAATTCTTGTCCTGTCTTAAAAAACAAGGTTTATAAAGGGCAGAATTATTTAAAATGCTAGTTTAATGAGGTATTAAAACTGTACCTCCATGCATTCATATACAAGAATGTATATTGCTGGCAGTCAAACTTTGTAACACAAGAGTAATCCACTTGGTATTAATTTTAGAGACACTGGATTGTTTGTACTGTTGGAGCTTGGTTTCACCCTCTACAGATTAGGTGTAAAATTACTCTTGAAATTAAGAAAAAAAGAAAGCTATTGCAAGGACACAGTTAAAATTTTTAAGTTTTTTTTTTTTTGTTTTGTTTTGTTTTTGAGACAGAGTTTCTCTGTGACTTTGAAGGCTTTCTTGGAACTAGCTCTTGTAGACCAGGTTGTCTTACACTCACAGAGATCCGCTTGCCTCTGCCTCCTGAGTGCTGGGAGTAAAGGTGTGCACCACCATCACCAAGCTTAAGTTTCTTTAAAAAATTTTTTTAGAGTTATACAAAGTTTTTTTAATAAAAACTGGATATTTTTGTTTTTTAAAAACTGGATGTTTTAAAGGAACAGCTTTTTAAAAATATTTAAATTTATAAGGCTATGGGACACTTTAAAGTTTAAGATATTTTACTGTAATGTCTTTATTAATATATGATCTTGACAAATAGTAAACAAAAGGGTAAAAATTAGGGCTCCAGCTAAACACCAGAGACTGGGGTATTCCTATCTTATCATGCAAAGAGCATAGAGCAGTTTCTCAACCTGTAGGTTGCAACCCTTTGTGGTCAAAAGACCTTTCTATAGGGGTAGCCTACGGTCACCTGCATGTCAGATGTTTGCATCGTGACTCAATGCAAGCACTGGGAGTCACCACGACACAAGAGACCATGTTGGAGGGTCACAACACGAGGAAGCAGAGAATCTCTCTCCTTCCCTGAGGTCTATTCAGGACAACAGAGACAGACTTAAGAGTGTACATCTCATCTCCTTGTTTTTGCCAGCACTGTTAAGCTATATCTAGTTTGGTAAACTGAGTCATAGAGGGAACAGTTGTGTTCTATAATAGCACACTATGTAATGACCAAGAAGATAAAGCTGTCAGTCTCCCTAGGGTCTACATTTATAAAAGGAGCTTCAACTCGAAAACTGTTATATTATAAACGGTTAAAGATGATTAAGCCATGAGATGTTCAGAGCTATACTTACAGTCATGCTAAGTACTAATGTAATTACGTACAGGAAAAGCTTTGTTTAGCCTCCTGGATGTGTAACTAAAAACAAACAAGGGTTGTTTAGCTCAGATATTCCTAATAGATAATGGGCCTCAAACTGTCAGAGATCTGCTGAATATTGCATTAGAGATCTTTAAACTTACTATGACAGACTCACAGACCTTAGCAGTGACCCCCCAGGTCTCCAAGAAGATAATAGACATGTTGACAACTGCACCTGGATTGCAGTAATGCTAGCCACTGGCAAGACTGCCCCAATGCCTTGCCTGCAGCCAGGGACCAGCCCAAACTGTGGCCAAGCAGGACACCGGAGAGTTGTTTGTCCCACTTTGCCTAGACAAAGTAAGATCGGTCCCTCCCATATTTCTCAGAAATGTCTCTCATCTTTCAGGCCTGGAAGCTAAAGACTGATGTTGTCATGATACCTCTGCCCAACTCAGTGGAGACCTCAAGAGCCTGGGATGACTGTCTGTGTAATGCACTATGGACTAATCTCTGTCATTTTAATTGATACGCAATTGATAATTTATCCTCAGATCTCTGACATTAATGGCTAGGCTAATTGTAGCTTTGTCAGCTAGGCAACAGCAGACAATCAGCTCCTTTCCCCAAGGCTGCAGTCACTAATTAATTAGTTCATTAATTAGTTAAAGCTACTAAGTTTCTTGTTAAGAAAAGGCACACAGGTTTGCCTAGCTCACAGGCTTCATATTGAAGACTGACAGGCTTCAGGTGTAACGTTCTACTAAAGAAATATGCTTAACAATGATTGTTATCAATAATAACCACTCAGGTCTCTGGCAAATGATCAGATTTAAAAAAAAAAAGAGGTTCAAAGTCCACGCAAGGTCTGAGGAGGTAAAATCTTAAATAAGGGCTAAGTGTCTCAGAAACTGATATGTAAATATATCATTTTAAGCTACAAAGATATATTGCTACACTGAGATTTCAAGGGTTCAAAGTTTTAACACTGATAAGTGGAGTTCTGATAACCTGGTAGGGCACTGACTGCTTACTATTCAGGCACAATCTCAAGACTGAAAATTTCCTTTTGTTGTCTTCTAAGTATAGACTTAAAGGTGTATTCATCAAGCTAAAAACATCTCTGTCTAATCTATATACCTGGCTCTCAGACAGAGCTTTTTAACCCAGTCATATCTTTTGCTATGACTCCAAAGTATAAATCTGTTTCAGCTGTTTTACACACACCTGTAAACTAAAAATGTCTTTTGTAAAATAAAAATTCATGTAAGCTTCAGGGAGTCAGAAAGATCTTAAGGCTTGGGCCCACCTGTCACAGGTCAATCATACTCCAGATAAGTGCAATCTATTTCTGCACCTGTCTATTCCTGGAAATGGAATCTCTCTCTTTGTCTTGGGATTTCTCCTTTCCCTCAATTACTAGGACTGTGTTTAGAACTGAAAGTTCCAAACGTAAGGTTTTCTTTTACATCCCTAAGTTTTAACTTCTGTCCCTAGTCTACATTTGTCTCCGCAGATTTCCACTTGCCTGACAGGCACCATGCAGGAATCACCTGCAGACTGCAAACTGCTGAGCTCTGGCCTTGCTGAAAACTGATGTGATTGCTCCCTGTGTCTTCAGCTGGGTCAGCTAACCAGATGCTTCTGATAAATGCCCCATTGTCCAGACTTTTGACTAGCCTTTCAGCCCTCCTGGGCTCTGACAACCGGCACCCCAGTTTTAACAGGAGGTAGTTACAGAAGAGAGTACACTGCCCCTTGCCTCCCTTAGAAGGCTGAAATGTTAAGTCAGAAGGAAACTCCTGGACATAGGTGACAAAATGGCTACCTATAATACCAATTAGCATACCAGGAAAAGTGGGCTCAGATTTATCAACAGGTAGATTCATTAACTGAAATAGTTCTACACTATGATAGGACACTAGGCCTGCTTCATGCAGGACAAAGAGGTACTATCCATCACAGGGTCTTTGGCCCTCCTGTTTCTGCTAATTACTGTTGACTCTTATATCATTGGTAAAATAACTAAATGATAATTACTATCTGGGTTATTAAATCCAAATATAAGCAAGTATCCATCATAGAGTCAAATATTTGACCAAAGACACAACTCCAGGGGGTAATGGAATACCCTAGGTTAAACGGTAAGCCTCACTTGCCCAAAGACCAACAAAGAAACAACAAAGCCACATGGGAAAGTACAGTGGCCATATGAGTTTTCTTTAAATAGGTCCATAACGTGTTTCAGGGCCACTCGGCTGGGAAATTCCAGGGAGCGGTCCTCACCAAAGTCCATCTTGGTCAGTTTTTAATATTTAAATAAAATTTGCCTCAAATTTGCCTCAAAATGGTGGAATTGGCTTTTCTGTAGTGAATTAAAAGATTAACGCAAGCTTCACTGGAAATCGGGGAGACAGACGAGTGGATTTAGAGGACCATAGCTCTCTAGTGGAGGCCCGAAGGAAGCCACAGCTGGAGTCAGGAGGGGATGAGTGGACACTGGTGCTGCTGCATTAACGTCGGGAGTCAGATACAGTACAGAACACACCTGGACGCCAGATTCTTAGCAGAAAGATTTTATTATTCGGAGGGGCAAGTGGGGGCTGCCTCTAGATTGGTCAGAGACAGCGATAGTGACTGGCACATGGCTGTTTCTAAGGGCTCAGAGTGGGAAAGAAGAAAAGGGTTGCCATTGCCCCCACCCAGGGTCAGGATGGCTATCTGCAATTGGCTAGGAGAGCAAAGGAGATGGAGAAGAGACTTTGCACATGTAGATGCCATTTTACGAGGTGACATGTTTGTGGTCACTAGACTGACGGGTTTGAGAGAGTATAACAGGACCAAGAGTTGGGAGAAATGATCGTGGTAGATGGTCAATGGTGATGGCATACCATTATCTCATTTGAGACAACAAACTGGATGATACGGTTGATGATGTCAATGCTAGGAGTCAATGAGATAAATGGCCTTAAGAAATAGCCTGACTCCCTGAAGTCCACATGTGAGATTCTCCAGGCTCAACACGAAGATGCCTAGAGGAATACTGGCCTGTGGAGAATGCCCAATCAGTTTCATAATCTCCAACTGTCTTCCTATCAGGTCCTGTAGCGATCGGATTGGTAGTGATGGTGGTGGTGTTGGTAGTGATGGTGGGGATGAGGGAAAGAACTGGCTGTGGCTGGCAAAGTCACAAAAGCTGGGTCAGAGAGAATCAGAGACCTACACCACTCTTATAGAGCCAGGGAACTAAACCTAGGATTCCAAACAGATGCGCAAGGTGTGCACTGTATAGATAATGATGTTGCTAAGGTCTCAGAAAAGCACGAATAGTAGAGTTCCGTGCACAGTGCATTTAAGATGGTTGTGAAAAACCACTAACTATAGTGGATTTGTAAAAAAGATTCCAGCACCGGCCTTCCCTCCTTCTGTGGATACTCCCCCAACTCATGGAATCCTGAGACAACTCATTCTGGCTGTGTTGGTTCGGCTCCAGTTGTTGCTATTGTGGCATCTGTTTCCTTAAAGTGCCTCTCCCTGCACAGTCCACAGCTCTTCAATCTGCAGTTTCCCCCAGTCAAGAAGCCAACTATGTCAGTCAAGAGGACTGCACAAAGACCTGGTGAGGTAAGAAGGCACTGTATGCTGGCTCCTTAGGCAACTGCCTCAGGAATAAGCAAGCATACCAGGCACCTTTTAGTTGTCCCAGTCACAGACTTCAACAGCCTCCACTACCTTAGAGAAAGCCAGTCAGTCTGAGATTGTGAGACCCGTGTGTCCACAGGGAAGGAAACTATTCTGAGAAATCGTCCTTTTGAACCATATGGTTCCTGTGGTGGTTTAAAAGAAAATGACTCCCAAAGGAAGTGGCACTATTGGGAGGTGTGGCTTGTTGGAGTGGGAATGGCCTTGTTGGAGGAAGTGTGGAGGTGGGCTTTGAGGTCTCATACATGCTCAAGCTTCGCTCATTGTGATACACAGTTCACTTCTTGTTGCCTTCTGATCAAGATGTAGCCAGCACCATGTCTGCTGCATGCCGCCATGCTCCCTGCCATGATGATAATGGACTGAACCTCTGAACTGTAAGCCACCACCCCAACTAAATGTCTCCCTTCGTAAGAGTTGCTATGGTCATCGTGTCTCTTCACAGCAATAGAAACCCTAACTAAGAATCTACGAATCGAGCTCAACCCTTCTGGGCCCCATGAAGTCAGGCTATCTTAAGTACAGGATGCAGAGGAAAGTAACAGTATGGCTTTCATTCCAGGGCAGAGGGCTAGGATATGTGACAACTTTCTCCTCGCTGTCCTCGCAGACCTTGCCTCATGAGGCTACTCTGCAAAGGGCTGGGGTTCCTGAGAGAAACACTGCCCCATCCTTCAAGGCCAGGCCACACTGCCTCAAGAAGTCTCACTGACCTACCCATTTGAGTACCTTCTATCTCTTAGGCTGAGACATAGCCAGTTCCGTCTTATAGACTGTAACAGTAAGTCAGCGAGCAATGTGTGCTTGGTGCTGTATTTAAGGCCTTCCCATCACTCAGCTTCCTGCACTGGGCTGCTCAAACACCAGCCCCAGCTATGCCCAGAGGACTTTTTATCTTGGTATTAGCCTTTGTCTAAAGATTTGGGATGGAGGCTACATCGATCAACATAACATTTTGTATGTTCAGCACAGATTTACTCCACAGAGTCCCCATCCTCAGAGTTCATCCCACTAGGTTCTCCAGCTACTCGCAGGGAAGTTTGAGAGTACTGTCTGCCATACCATCGTGCCGAACCCAATAAATAACCCGGATAATTAGTGACTCCATTCTTTCAATAGGGACACTTTGCATGGTCCCAGGCTTTGACCAAGATCTCAGAGCCCTGGGGAGAGGAGGAGAAGTCATGATCCCATGGCCTCTCCTCTCAGACCTTAGGCTGGTCTCCAGCAATGAAGCTTGTCACACCCACAGTCATGGCCGAGTCCTGTGGCCAGCATGGCAGCTGGCTAGCTCACAAGCCAAGATGTCTGCTATCATCAGGCTATGGTTGGGCCATAGTAGGAAGCACTGAGCCCTCCATTTTCAGTGTCCCCAACTATCCCGAATACAAATTATTAGCGACAATGGGTCTTTTCACGCTGTTATATAAAGTGGGAATCAAGCACCTTTAGAATACATGGCTGTTTTGTAAGCCTGTAGACTCAAAAGAACAGAGTGCTCTCTGCAAACCAGACCTCTGGGTCTCTTCCACCCACAATGCTGCCCAGACGTTTTGATGCTGACATGGTCAGTTCTCTCATTTTTTAACCTTAGAGCACTGTGTTCTTCTCAGTGATGTTTATTACTTGTAATCAATTTACCCCTTATCATGAACAAGTGTCAGTACAGAGTATAAGCAGCAAATACCCTTATTCCCATTCCCAGATGTAATCTTCAGCAGGTTTCCTGGCTTTCCAATCATTCGTGAATGATAACCATTACTCGCTTCTCCAATCACATCTAGTTTTAAGAATCTTACAATAATGACAACCAAGCCAGCGTAATCACCAGCACTCCAAACTCTGTGACCAGCGACATCTCCCTCAGTGTCCCACCCCACCCGGATAGCAGCTTCCCTCTCTGGGTTGTCTTGTTCTGGAAGAGTTTGGGGAAAGGGCCCTCTGTGCCTCAGTTTCCTAATCAGCAAAACAGAAAATTTTCCATGTACACTGTTTATCTTAACTAGTTTCTCTTCCAGATAAAAGTTAGATCTTGCTTGCCAAGCCCGTGTTGTAACTGCACAGCCTGCGTTAGCAAACTTGGGAAGAAGTGATGTGTTTATTATCTTGGATCTCGGCATCAGAAACACAGTCAACACCATGTAATCAGAGCTGTTTTCAGTTTGCTGTTTCCATGCATGTGTCATACATTTGTTGACTTGTTTATTCCTTATTTATATCAGTTGTTTTGAAAGCTATTTTTACTCAATTCTTTTAAACAATGGTTACTCTATTTATTACTAGCTATTGGAAAGTAAGACACTTAAGTTCTCTTTACTAGGTCTCTTGGTTGTTAATATTTTAAATTTATTCTAATAAGTGATCGGCTGTCTTCCATTTTCTGGGTTCATTACAAAATCATCTGCAAACCACCCCTCCCCCATTACTTCCTGTCCATGTCTCACTGTCAGGATGAATGTGCTGGCTAGTTTTATGTCAACTTGATACAAGCTAGAGTCATCTGGGAAGAGGAAACTGAGAAAATGCCTCCGCCAAATTGACCCATGAGCAAGGCTGTGGGGCGTTTCCCCCACAGATGATTGATGTGGAAGGGACCAGTTGATTACAGGTGGTGCTGTTCCTGGGAAAGTTGTCCTGGGTGCTGTAATAAACCAGGCTGAGTAAGCCTTAGGGAGCAAGCCAGTAAGCAGCACTCCCCATAGCCTCTGCTTCAGCTCCAGCCTCCAAGTTTCTACATGAGTTCCTGCTCTGACTTCCCCCAGTGATGGAGAGTGACTGGAGAGCTGTAAGAAAACAGAAACCTTTTTGTGACCCCGTTGCTTTTGGTCAAGTTTTATAACAGCAGTGGAAAGCCTAAGGCAGTGAGCAATAATTTAACAAGAGCAACAGAAACGGGGCCCTGCATCCATGCCATATCTTGTTGCTATAATCATGTATGGTAAATGCCCCTCCCATCTCTGTATGTGGTGTGTCCACGTATGTAAGTAAGCATGCATGTGGGGGCCGGAGGAGCTCGAATGTTCTCTATCACACGTCACTTGTTCTCTTAAGAAGGGTCTCTCACTAAACTGGAGTTCAGCTAGTGGCCAGAGAGCCCCCAGTGATTTTCCCATCCCTTAGCACTGGGGTTGTAGGCAGGTGTGTGGCTATGCCCAGCTATTACATGGGTACTGGGATCTGAACTCAGGTCTCCATGCTTATAGAACATGTGCTCTTACCCACTGAGCCACCTCTCCAACTACTGCATGTGATGTTGCAAAAGTTAAGTGTTTTCTGATTTTAGTGCTTTAAGAATTCTTTTGTGCTAAAATAGGTGCTGAATTATCCAATGCTGTCTTTAGGGTTTATTGAGGCAACATTTTTTCCATTACCCTGAGAACATGGCATTAATGAATAAATGTTTTGTATTGAACCAACATTAACTTTTCTCAATTGATTATGTTCATATTTCCCAAGAGTCAGATTCTGGTTGCATTGATCTTACCTATCATGCTCCTATTTCTATTTTTCACTGATTTCTACCCAAATTTTATTATTCTTTTCTGCTACTCTCATCTGGCTAAGCTACTGTTTTCTATAGTTATCAAATGGATAAACTTAGGTTATTAGTTTTAGATTTTCTAACATACACATTTTCCTCTAAGCACCCTCCCTACCTTAGCTACATCTCAAAACTCCGTAATTTGTTATTTTGTACATGTTTGATATGTGTGGACGTATGTATTAAACTTTCCAGCTGGTCAAATTCTATATGTGAACTAAGAACTTTACTAGAACTGTTACTGATGGGCTGGAAAGACAGCTCCGTGAGTAGATGCGCTTGTCACAAAAGCCTGATGATGCTGGGCGGTGGTGGCGCACGCCTTTAATCCCAGCACTCGGGAGGCAGAGACAGACGGATCTCTGTGAGTTCGAGGCCAGGCTGGACCGACAGCCTCCAAAACAATACAAAGAAACCCTGTCTCATAAAACCAAAAAAAAAAAAAAAAAAAAAGCCTGATGGCTGAGTTTGATTCCTGACTACTACTGAGAGTTGTCCTCTGACCTCCATACATGTACCATGGAACATCCATGTCTGCACACACTTACACATTCTCTGTGTGTGTGTGTCTGTCTCTGTCTCTGTCTCTGTCTCTCTCTCATGCTTTCATAAGCAAAACTTGAAGTAAAAAGAATTATTGGTTATCAAGCTTGACTTCACTTCGAATTACGTAGGAAACATAAAAAATACTGATGCCTAAAAAATTTTTTTTGGTTTTTACGAGACAGGGTTTCTCTGTATTGTTTTGGAGGCTGTCGGTCCAGCCCGGCCTACTGATGCCCAAATTTAATATAATTGTTCTAGGTTATGGCCAGGGTATCTTGGGGGAGTTTCTTTGAATTCTCTCAAACTTTAAAATGAAATAACAACTCAAGTCCAATCACTTCAACACAATTCAGTTGCAGGAGTGATGAGCAAAGGGGTCAAGACCATGCTGGGGAAACCTACAGAAACAGCTACTGAGCAAGTGGGAGCTCAAAGGCCCCAGTCTGACAGCTGGGGAACCAGCATAAGACTGAACCAGGCCCCCTGAACATGGGTATCAGTTGGGGGGCCTGGGCAGTCTATGGGGCTTCTGGCAGTAGAACCAGTATTTATTCCTAGTGAACAAATGGGCTTTGGGAACCCATTCCCTATGGAGGGATAATCTCTCAACCTAGATACACAGGGGAGGGCCTAGGTCCTGCACCAAATGATGTGACAGACTTTGATGATTCCCCATGGGGGGCCTCATCCTCCCTGAGGAGTGGATGGGGGGTAATGGGGTTGATGGGGGGGATGGGAGGACAGGAGGGAGAGAAAACTGGGATTGGTATGTAAAACAAGATTATTTTTAATTTAAATAAAAATGAATTTAAAAATGACAGCCACTGTACTGTGACCACTGTTTGACCACTGTAACTGGAACTGTTGAAAGGCTGGCTGGCTGGCAGGCTCCACCCCAGACTCCAAGGCGAGGTTTAGGGCCCTCGAGGTGACGTGAGGCTCACTTCAGTTTTGAGGCCACAGGTCTAACAGAGAAAACACAGTCCCTGAGAAGGCAAGAGGGAGCAAGGGCCAGACCCCAGATGGCACTGGTCTCTCTCAGGCTGGCATGTTTCCCTACCCTAGACAGAAAGGCAGATGTGAAACCAGGTGCTGAGAGTCCCACACATCTAGAAGCATAGTGAACAAACACGCTCCTTCTGCTGTCTCCTCCACTCTCCACAGCGCCACGGTGAGGCTCAAGTGAAGGAGGGAGCCAAGCATGCTGGCTCACTTGAGAGGTTCTGAGGTCACCCTAGGGAATACAGAAAATTGTAGGACAGCCTGAGCTACAGAATGGGGAGGGAGGGAGGGAGGGAGAGGGGGAGGGAGGGAGGGAGAGGGAGGGAGGGAGAAGGAGGGAGAGAGGGAGGGAGAAGGAGGGAGAGAGGGAGGGAGAAGGAGGGAGAGAGGGGGGAAGGAAATGCAGACAAAGGGGGTGTTGTAACTATGAAAAGACATAAAATATAACAGAATAACTTAAAAGGAAGAATGACTGACTTTAGCTCAGTTTCTGAAATTTCAGCCCACCCTGGGCTCGTTCCTTGGCTGTGAGCCTGAGGTACAGGTAAACAGACCATTAGGGAGCATACTGTAGAGAAAAAAAAGCAGCTCATTTCATGGGGGGGGGCACATTAGGGATACAATACAGTCCCCAAAGACATGCCCAGTGATCTACCTCTTCCAGTTAGACACCACTTCATGAAGGTCCTGAACCTTCCCAAGCAGCACCACCAGCCGGGAACCAAACCTTCGATACATGGACCCTTTGTGGGAGACAGTCCACATGTTAACCATAGCAGGGATGCTACTGGAAAGGATGCTGACTGCCATGAGAAGTTTGAGGTCTTCATCCGAAAGGGAAACACATGGCCTAGGTCCATAATTCCCAGAAGTATTCAGAGTGGTTTATTTCCTCCCTTGAACTGACATTTCCCTGTTTTGTGCTTTGTTTTGGTGAGACAAGACATTTCCATGTAGCTCAGGCTAGCCTCCACTAGTTCTAATAGAATTCTGGGAGTATAGCAATATGTAACTATGCCTGGCTTTTGAAGCAAGGTGCAAACTCCAAGCACCTGACCTAAAATGACCTCAAGAACCAGACCTGGCAGGACCAGGAAGGACTCTGTCTGGTGGAATTGAATAAACACGTGGAAACAACCTCCATGGATCTAAATTACAGGTGGGGCATGACTGATGGAAGGTGGCTAGTGTCCTAGTTTCTTCTGCTGCTGTCATAAAACACTCTCGACAAAAGCAAATTATGGCTCAAGTTTGATGACGTGAACTCGATCAGCTGGTCCCACACAGTAGAAGGGGAGAAACAATTTCCACATTATCTTCTGACTGCCACACGTGTGCTTTGGCTTGGCATGGATACACACCCCACCACATATAAAATAGACTGTGAAAAAATGTAAAGCAACTTGAAGGATTCATTCTAGCTCATGGTGAAAAGTATGGTCTGGAAGCAGAAGAGGATAAATGCATGCTGCTGCTACGTTCCTTTACTCCATTTATGTACAATTCAGGATCCCTTCCAGGGAATGGCGTCACCCACATTGGGAAAATCCATCTCAACAAATAATCAAGATACTTTCCACAGGCACACCCAGAGGCCTTTCTCCCAGACGACACTAATAATTAACAGTGGTTGTCACAGCTCGCATGCCTCTAAGCAGCCGAAGCCACCCAGGATCCTGTATGCGGCACAGCTACTATAGCGCACACTCTACACTGATTATATAAGGACATTGGGTGACCTGGGAGGGTGAGAATGGTGAAGGGTTCCCACTGTCATTCTCTACTTCTAGGACTTACATTAGAGTTCATTTATGTACACAGCCAGTAGCTTATTGTAAAGACTCTGACCTTAAGCCCTAGCTTCTAGAAGTTTCAGACCTGGAGGCGTACATTGACAGCCGTATGTTCAAGAGCCAGGGTCATCAGAAGCTGGCTCACCACCAGGCAAAGGGGTGAAAGGTAACACTTCATCTTCATCCTGGGATCTGAGTGGGCAAGAAAAAGAGTCCCCGAGGAATGAACGACCCCAGGCTAGTAACTGCGTGTGGCTGAACTGTAGCAGCCACAACTCATGGTCTAGATAAGCTATCAGGGTTAGGGTTAGTATTAGAAGCAACCAGTGCTTGATGCAGAGCACATGGATTTTGACAAACAAGGAATAGGGTCAGAGAAACCATGCTTGGGAAGAGGCCACCATGAGCAGACAGTAAAAGCATACACAGCTTACAAGAGCTTCAAAAATGGTGATAATAGGTTTTTTTTTAAAGAAATAAACAATAGAGAGCCAGGAGTAGTGGTATCCAATCTGTTCTCAAAAACCGAACAATCAAATCATCACACAGGTAAAAAGGAAATTTGAAGAAATGCCGAGCATATTTGTGTATGTCTCTAATCCCAGCACTCAGGAGGCAGAGGCAGGCGATCTCTGTGTCAAAGCCAACCTAGTCTACAGAGTGAGTGCCAGGACAGTCAGGCCTACACAAAAACAAAAACAAGAAACATCTAAGTGTCATATCTGGAAGTGAATAAACACAGTGCTAGAGCAGATAGTGGGTTGTAGTCCCTCTGAGGACAGAATTAACATGAGCAGCAATATTTTAAAATATCCCTAAAAGACAGTGTTGCTAGAACAGGGAGAGGCCATAGAAGCCTCCAAAACACTTTTTCTTCTTACTGTTGACTTTATTGACCCAGCCATAAATCCCGAGCCTATATTCAGCATTTGATATTTTCTCCCAAATGCTCACTGTGGTGTACACAAGGCTACAGAAATCTGCATTTCAGCAGAACTTCAAAAAGCAATTTCAAAGCTTTCTAGTAACCTGGCCTGGTAAGGAAGTGTATTTGTAACTCTGTAACAAGGTACTATGCCCTGATTTCACTATAAAAGATTGTTTCAAGGAACCCAATTTCCCTGCAAGGCCTGGTAAGGAAGTGTATTTGTAACTTTGTAACAAGGTACTATGCCCTGATTTCACTACAAAAGATTGTTTCAAGGAACCCAATTTCCCTGCGAGGGAGGATACAGGATACTATTGCAAGTCATCCTGGAGGCCTAGTGCCTCCGCCAGGGAGGAGCAGCCAACAATGTCAACTCTGCAGAGCCGCATTCTAGTTGGTGTTCTGTGAGTGAACTGATAAAGCAGGACATGGCTGATGGCAGGTCACAGGCCATTTCCTCAGTGGCTTACAGTCACAGATTGCAGCCCAACCCCAATAGGCGCCTTGTGGTCTCAGGCCTGGATGCAGAGGTCAGGGTCATCATGTTGAGGTTTATACTTCTACTAGGAAAGCAACTTAGGCACTAGCTGGATAGTGTAGGCTGAGTAATTACGGGCCAGTGTGTGAGCAGTACCATAAAGACAGGCTGAGGGGAAAGCCCCATATCTGTAGGATTTTCACAAAAAATAAAACCCTAGGCGTGGCTCCCTCTGTAGTCAACATTAAGATTAAATTCATCTCTCCTTTTTGAGGGATTTGCTAGCCCTGTCTCTGGATACCATCCTCTAAGCCTTTTGAATATATTCAGTATTTTTTCTTTTCAATATTTTAGAATAATTAATTCCATAAGTTTATTTGCTCAGTGAGAAGTAGCAGGATTACTTACTTAGTTAAATGACTGACTCCAAGAAATAATGTTTAACAAATGCTAAAGGAAATTGCAGAGAGGAGGTGGAGTAAGTAGTTCTTTTGTTTCGGGAACTTACAACACAACTCACACACACACACAAACACACGCTTTGTTCACATGATTCTCTGTATTGCACCTGGGGGAAGGGGGGGGAGAAGCTGCTTGGGGCAATGGAGTCTGGGAAGGACTCCCAAGTGACTCAGGGTGAACTGTAGAGCAGTAAGGTGACTCCCTCGTGGCCCTGTGGAGGATACAGGAGGGACCAAGTTCAGTGCTGGTGTTGAAGGATGCCGGGTGGTCCTTCAGCAGTGCTAATCACACACAAGGCCACTGAGAGACAGGGGTTCAAGACTGAAATAGGAACCATAGGAATCCAGAAATCTTGGGGAGGGGAAGGTAGGCGCCTGAGAAGAACAGCTAAGTGTGGAAGGAAGGCATTTCAAGCAGGATGATGTGTTGACAAATGTCACTGAGAGTGTCACTGAATCTGGCACCTATGGAGTCTGGGGCTTCCAGGGAGTGAGTAGACACTGAGTGGAGTGGAGGAGACTCACTGAGAGGGTTAGGGTTCAGGGAAGGAGTGGAAGGCGAGAAAGTCATTGGTGTATAACATACACAGCACAAGGTCTGAGGGTTCAGGGAGAGCACAGGAGGCAATATGAAGCTCTTCTGATAAAGACGCTGTCTTGGGAACACTTGGGCAAGAGAGGAGCTGCTGACTGCGTTCAAGTGTAGGTGGGGAGAAACCAGAGGAGAGGAAGATGAGGACACAGCTGGGATGCCAATTGTACAGTATCCGTGTGGCCAAAAGGGCCTCTAGCATGGTCCTCTGCTTAAAACACACCCAAGGTTACATGAGGTACAGTCTCACGTAATCTAAATGTGAAATGTCCCCCAGAGGCTCATGTGGCACTTCAGTTCTAGGTTACAAATAACAGGTGGGGTAGAAGCTTGGGTAACTTGATGGCAGTCAGATTAAAAGCGGAGACTTGGGAGAGGCTAAAGCAGCAGAACCTCGAGAGGTGGCTTTGATAAAACAAAAGCTTCGCCTAGACTACAGTAGGCGTGGGGCAGCATTGCACACATGAGATTACATGCAAAGGCACAAGGTTCGTGTGTGAGAGGGAGACAGCAAGAACTGATTCAATGTGACAAGCAGGAAAGAAACCACACGTGAAGTAGTGGGTCAGGGACCAGATGATGGCACAGTTTGGGTCAATGCCCTCACGAAGGTTCCTGCCCAAAGTTTTATTGTGAGGGGTAGAGCCTTAAGAGGTGGGACCTATTTAGAGACCTTCCAGCCAAAAGAGGGACACTGGCATTTCCTTTCTCTCTGGTTTCTGACTGTCATCAAGGAGCCTGCCATGCCATACTGCTTTGCCACAAGCTCAAAAGCAAGAAGGCTGGCCCCATGTGAACCGAAACCTCAACAAACCGTAAGCGAACATAAGCTCTCCTCTTTGCTTCCATCACCTCAGGTATTGTGTGAAAGCGAGCTAGCAGAGTAGAGGGTGCTGTGCACTAGGGCGCCGCTGCTGACCACGGCCATGCTGTGACTGCTCCACCCCAACCCTCTACCTCCCAAACTAGGGCTGCAGGGGTCTTATTTTCCAGAACTAGCAGACTTTGGGCTCAAATCCTGATTCTACGGTAGCCACAAACCACCAACTCTCATTTGTCTACTCTCTGCCTTAGTCCCACTTTTACTCTGGAAACTTTTAGGCTCATGCTATTCAGATTTCAGTATCTTGTCCAAACACTTTGCCTAACTTGAGAGCATGACCAGGTAACTCCCTTTAGCCATCAGCCTCAACTATGGATGGCTGCTAGCATCACAGCTGTTCAGAAAAACCCAATTCTTGGTTAACTCTCCCATCAGCCCTTCTCTTCTTTGGTAGACTGCTATTTCCAATTCTACTCTCCCCCGGCTAAGACTCTTTCTAGATGATGTCCTTGCAGCTGGTGCTCAGGCCTCTATGACAGATGAGTAAAGGTGATGTGGGTAGCCTTTCTATTAAGAAGATGACTTTTCACTTCTGCTTGTACCCTCTTCTGGGAGCTGCAGTGATGTTGTCGAAACCCAGCAATGGCCATACTGTCACATTAAAATGGCCTGTGATATGGAAGGACAGGACGGAAGGTGCTTAAA
Source organism: Mesocricetus auratus (assembly GCF_017639785.1). Classification (NCBI taxonomy): domain Eukaryota; kingdom Metazoa; phylum Chordata; class Mammalia; order Rodentia; family Cricetidae; genus Mesocricetus; species Mesocricetus auratus. The sequence continues at coordinate 41,140,372 of NW_024429267.1, read as the reverse complement.
CGCCCTCCTCCCTTTGGACGACAATGTAAGAAGCATAGCAGATTCCACTATAACCAGAATCCTGAAGACGAATGTGATGACCAGCCAGGGTAGTACCAATATGACTTACCTTAGCTCTGGCCCCCTTTCATTTGTTCCTGGTCTGCTCCCTTTCTAATTGCCCTCTGTAATAACTCCAAGCTCCTATGAGGCTTGCAAGCCCCTAGTCAACCTTGCACTTCCAATCAATAATACTGCCTCTCACGTCATTAGGAACGTTGAGACCAGCAGGCTGGGTCTCCTAAGATGTCTTGTCACCCTTGCCAATAGTTTCCTCTCATCTCAGTGGCACACTGTTTTGGCCAGACTCCCTGGGTTAAAACACAGCAGACTACTTAGGCAGCTGAGCTCAACTTTCATTTCCTGGGTTATAAAATGGAAATAAGAAGCCCACTGCACAGGACTGTGGGTGATTAGTACCATGCCTGATACACAGTGGAAACAGCTGCTAAAACTGACTGTATCACCGTCTGATATGAGCCTTTTGTGTTTCTATTACCCCAGACCAACGTCTGAACTTCTTGATGTCAGACCTTCACGGCACACCTGCCACTTACCTCCCAACCTTCCCTCCTGGCAACCTTATTGTCGACCAGTAATAGCATGCTGTCCATGGGTCCAGAAAACCAAAGGCATGAATCTGTACTCTTTTGATAGGTGTTTATTAAAATGACCACTAGTGGAGTGTAGATCAGCATCCATTAATATCCTTTCCTGGAAAAGCACGCCCACCTCCTATAATATGCCATGCAAGAAACAGCCTGTTTATACATCTTATGTCTGCAAGCAACAGTGAGTTCCATTTCCTTCATTTGTAAATAAGGCAGCTAGGTTATCAGCTTTCCATCTCTTGCACACAGCACTGTGCTGAGGCGGTGATGGGAAACCCAGTATTTATATCCACTTCCACATCTTATATTGTTTTAATGCACCTAAGGGCCACATCCTGTGGAAAGAGAGCAGAGTTCCTTCAAGAGGGACACGCAGAGCATGAGCCAGAGGGTGAGGCCGACAACAAAGGGTACCTAAAGCGTGCAGAGACCTGAAGGGTCAGAGAAGGTGGGGTAGGGAGCTTCCCACCAAGCCCAGCAGGCCAGGCTCCCGTCTCATCCGTTTCCTGACTTCCCAGAAGAGCTGAGGAGGATCCTATGGGAACACTTACCACAAAACAAGAATCTGTTTAGGTAACCAAAATGACTGTCAGGTCAAATGCACCACCCTCTCCTTAAGCTAAGGCATCTGTGGGTCTTTCGGGAAAGAGAGGAACAAAGGCCAGAGGGACACTGCCTAAAGATTCCAACACAAAACTCAAACACATATACCGTGCATTGTACTTCCTGGCCTGGTCAGGCCAAGGCCATTCTGGCTCCAGACAAGATGGGGCCAAAGGATTTTTACTCATAATAGTAACTCTGGTATTTCCGTGAGGCCAGAAATGGTGACCAATGCCCCCTCGAGGCCGCCAATCTCTGAAGACAAATCCTGAAGTGTTTTTTAGACACACAAACGTCCGTGACTACTTCGTGCTAGTTTAAGTTGACAGACCTCTAGGGGCTGGGGAGATGGCTTAGTCAGCAAAGCACCTGTCACAGAAGCACAAGATCTGAGTTCAATCCCCAGCACACACACAAAGTCAAGTGTGACCGTGTAAATCTGTAATCCAATGCTGGGGAGGAAGAGAAAGAGAATCCATGAAGCTTGTTAGATGGCTAGTCTAGACAATCAGTGAGAGTAACTGAGATTACTGATGTTGACCTCTGCCCTACACACACACACACACACACACACACACACACACACTTAAAATGTCTAGCTGGTACACCTATAATTTCACTACCCAAGATAAGGGCTCAAGAGTTCTAGGTTACATAGTGAGATTTGGTCTCCAAAAGAAAGTGTTAACAAACCTCTTGTACATTATAAGGACATAAGACATTGTCCAAGATTTATGTGTCAGCAGGTAAAGGCTTAAGCTCTTTAACTATGAACTTTTGCATAGGCAATAGGCATATGGCCAATTTCTGGATTATCTCCAGAGGTCAAAGGTCCTCGGTAGTTATATCATAAAGCTAGAGCAAAGGCACCTTGAAGTAGATTGTACAATGCCAAGTACAGAGAACATACTTACCTTTGCATGCCCTAACACAGATCGGCGCAAAGAGAGGAAGGCCAGAAGTCAAAGTAGCAAGAGCCATGATGGACTGCTAGGGCTTTCTGGACTAAGAACTAAAAGTTAAAAGCTTAGGTGGTGATTCTTACCAGCCTTTCTCCTCAAACAGTGGTGGTCCTGGTCCTCGATAACTTGAATTCAAGTGAGCTGAGCACGCCTCAGAATCACCCTGCTTCCCTTCACATGTGATAGCCCCTGAGATGCAGAACACGTGACTAGAGGACAATGTCTGACCCACTCCCCATCCTGACCCACCAAAAGCCTCTTTTGTCCTGGTGAAAATGGGATTAAACAAAGACTCAAGTGTGTGTCAACTGATAATGTTGTAAAGCCTTACATGAAATATTTTTCACCAGAATGAAGTATTTGCTGGCCATGCTGCAGCATGGAAGAACTCTGAAAGCCAATTGCTAAATAAAAGATGTCAGACATTGCCGGGCGGTGGTGGTGCACGCCTTTAATCCCAGCACTCGGGAGGCAGAGGCAGGCGGATCTCTGTGAGTTCGAGGCCAGGCTGGACCCAAGCTCCAAAACAATACAGAGAAACCCTGTCTCGTAAAAAAAAAAAAAAAAAAAAAAGTCAGACACAAAAGACCACTTACTACATGACTCCACAGATTGGAAAATTCAGAAAAGAGATAAGGAGATTAGTAACTGCCTAGAGCTAAGACAGGGAAGGAATGTGAGGTACTGTAAATGGGTGTTGGGTTTCTTTTAGGGGCAATGAGTATGAACTAGAGAACTAGGCACAGTGGTGCCTCCCCTCACCCTCCTTTTTCCCCAGCAGTTGTGAGTCTGAAGCAGGAGGAATGCACGGGAAGCCTGGGCCACAGTCTGAGAACCTCCTGGGCTACACTGTGAGGTCCTATCTCAAACAAACAAACAAAAACCCATAAAACAAAAACTAAAATAAACTGAATATGACTGTGTGGCTGATGACTATTCAACAATGAACACATCAAAACTCATCTATCATATAAAAGTGGTATCATTTATATCTTAGTAAAGCCACTTTTTAAAAACCCAACAAAAGATAACTTCTGGGCTGGAGCGATAGTTCAGTGGTTAGCCCTGCTCTAGCAGAGAGGCCAGGTTCCATTCCCAGCACATACATGGTGGCTCACAACCATGTGTAACTCCAGTTCCAGGGCATCTGACACCCTCTTCTGGCCATTACAGGTACCAGGCACATACATGGTACACATATGTACATGTAGACAAACACTCACACACATAAAGATAACTCTAATTTTTTTTTTTTTGCTAGAATGCTTAGTAGCCATGTGTACCCATGGACTGCAGTTCCAGCAAGATGTTGGCAGAAAGAACCTACAAGAATGTTAGTAGCTTCCACACAAAAAGACCCAGCTAACTGGTGTTCTCATTTTCCTATTACAGCATGTGGAGTTGGTAAGCCGGCTCGGGGGTAACGTGCATGCCGTGCAAGCACAGGGACCTAAGCTGTTGTTGTATCTTCTTCATGACAATTACCTGTTTGTGTTCAGACACACGCATGCCACAACACAGTGGAGGTCAGACACAACTCGAGAGAGTGAGTTTTCCCCTTCCACCACAAGGGTCCTAGGGGCCGAACTCCAGTCATCGGGTTTGACGGCAGGCACTTTTACAAACTGAGTCATCCTGCCAGGCCAGAGGTCCTAAGTTCTATTCCCAATGCCCACAAAAGTCGGTGATGGCAGCATGTGACTGTGCTTCCAGGACTGCGGAACGCAAACAGGTGGCTCCCTGGGGTTTGCTAGACAGCCAGCCTTGCAAACCGGCACGCTCTGGGTGGGTGAGATGCTCAGTCGTAAGAAAACTAAAATGGAGCTGGGCCACAGGAAAGCTGAGATGTGATAACTCAGCCACTGCCTCCTCAAACAAGAAAGCAGAGCCACGTTCACCAGACAAGCAATGTTCCATGCAGGGCACTATGGTTTCTGTTGTTGTTTTTAAATTTCTTTTTCTCTTTACCTCTTCTTCAATTTTCCTTCTGCTAACATACTGTCTTTCCTTGTATAAGGCAAATCAGACATCTTTTTATGCTGTTTTTCCTAAGAAAAGCACCAATCTTAGCCCAAGAATATTTGGGAAACTGCATTAAACACATATGGATTTTCAATCACTGTTCCCTCCAAGTTCAGACGGGCAACTATTAACACTCTATTGGTAACCTAGAGAAAAGCCATTTGAAGGGCCTTCAGCATTGTGGATTTGAGACCTGGAACCCTCCTTGAGATACTGTGGAGCGATTACTTTTTGGCTACAATCACTGATATAAGCTTCTACCTAGTATTAGCATCTGTTAATTTTTGGATGTAAGAAAGCAGAAAGCCAAAATGTAAAAATGACAACTAGAAACTGATTCCAAATGGAACTTTTAGCACCCTGGTGTTAATCTCAAGTTTTTATTAAAAGATAATAACTCTAAAAAATTTATTATCTATTATGTATACAGTATTCTGCCTACATTTTTGCCAGCACACCAGAAGAGGGCACCAGATCTCATTACAGATGGTTGTGAACCACCATGTGGTTGCTGAGAATTGAACTCAGGACCTCTGGAAGAGCAGAGTCTCTGAGTCATCTTTCCGGCCCCCAAGATGATTACTTTGGAAACAAATCACTACAAGATGTTGTACTTACTTTGTAATCCTAGCACTTCGATAGCAGAGGCAGGAGGATGGCTGCAAGTTTTGAGCCCAGCCTGGGCTACAATAGCAAGATGCTATACCAAAAAAAAAAAAAAAAAAAAAAACTTTTAAAAGTACTGTCAGCAGACAGCAGAGACAGCCCATAGTGTCACATCTTGTGCGCTATTGATTTGCTTCTTTCTTATAAACCTACATTTTCCGATGGGGGAATGCTCAGCAATATTCACAAGGTATACAAACCACTAGAAGAGGACTGGCCATGGAGAACTTGGAACTGCTCTTTTCTTCCCTTGCTACTATCTCCAAGCAGTTCAGAAAAATCTACTGAAACAAAGGAACATGTACACAGGTAAAAGAGCTTAACAAAAATCCAAGCAAACTGAAGGGTGTTTTCACTTCACCTTAAAAACAAATTGTGTGTGTGTGTGTGTGTGTCTGTCTGTCTGTCTGTCTGTCTGTCTCTGTGTATGAGTGTGCTATGTGTCCTCATGAATTTATGGCATCGTGTGTGGGTGTGCCTGACACCTGTGGAAGGCAGAGGGATCCCCTGGTGCTGGAGTTACAGGTGATTGTAAGCCGTCTGCTGTGCATTCTGGGATTCAAACTCAGGTGCTCTAAAAGAGCTGTGAGCAGTCCTAACCACCCAACCACCTCTCCAGCCCCAGCACACACACACACACACACACACACACTTTTTTTTTTTTTGCAATTTTTGTACACTGAACTGTGGCTTCTAAACGTTCTCATTTGAAGACAAAAAGATCGCATTGAATGTTGAAAAGGGGAAGAGCCAAACTACTGTATGTAGTTACTATGCACCCTAGTATCTGTTGACTGGATGCCTTCTAAGATGCAGGCTGTTAACAAAGCTTCTCCAAGTTACCAGCACATCAAAAGGAGCATTTTAAAGCCCAGACATCTGAGGATGAAGCACATCATGAACAAACACCAGCACATTAGGCTGTGTGCAGGACACTGTCTGCGGGACTGATTGCTTGTGGGAGCTTGTACTGTGGGAACTGTCTTTTCAGATATTCTGCTTATGCATAAGGCTTATTTTAATATAATAGACCTGTGGTCTCTCTTACAGTCCTGAGAGGATGGACACGGAGGCAGGCAGCTATAGCCCCAGTCAGTTCACAAGCCCATTTGACTCTCCCTTATGCCAACTAAATCTGCACAGCTACACGCATGCCATTTACAGGTTCTGGAGAGATTTCTCTGTGTGACACTTCCTTCTAACAGTAATTCCAAATTCACATGCCACAGAGGTCAGTCAGCTGCCCTCCTGTTAGGGGTTTGGAACCTGAGGCACACTCTCTTGAGATGAAACATGACCATCCAGTGGTTGCATGTTCAAGGACTTTCAAGACACAACCACCATGAACACATCATGAACAATGTTTGAATATCATCATACAAAATGAGTCCTTTAATTTTTCAAGTGTTTTAAAAAACAAATTTATACTTAGCCAGCCTTGAAGATAAGCATAAAAATTACCAATTTAAACTAAAAACAAAAACAACCCAAACCCACAGTAACTCCAGCTCTGCATAGCACAACTCCAGGTGCACACAGAGAGAACCCCAGGCATAGAGAGGGTTCACTTTCTGGAATTGTATCATCTCTTTGCCCAGAGAGCAAAAAATAAATAAGGTCACCACCGCTTCCCACGAACCTGCCCCCAGTCTTCTTCTAGATCACAGGAAAGCTGAGATGTGATAACTCAGCCACTGCCTCCTCAAACAAGAAAGCAGAGCCACGTTCACCAGACAAGCAATGTTCCATGCAGGGCACTATGGTTTCTGTTGTTGTTTTTAAATTTCTTTTTCTCTTTACCTCTTCTTCAATTTTCCTTCTGCTAACATACTGTCTTTCCTTGTATAAGGCAAATCAGACATCTTTTTATGCTGTTTTTCTTTAGAAAAGTACCATATCTTGAAGACAAACCATTCCCAAAAGAGTGACAAAAACATTAAAATAGCTTTAAAGGTGAGTCACCTAGATTACCTCAATGAAGTAAAACATAAAAATAAAAGCAGTTGGCACTAAGACAGCTATTCCAAATATCTGTGTCTAAACAATTTTTAAAACTGTTTATTTTTTAAGAATGTACCCCCTAGTCCAAAGTAACTATATTTTAAAAACTTTTTGGCCAAAAAATGTACAAAACCCCTTTCGGTTCAACCTAATAAAAGTGGTATCTAGAAAACACTCGGCATTAAGTCTGTCTTTAGAAGTTGAGGTTTGAAAGCATTCCTAAGGCACGGTGCTCTGGGAGACAAATGTGTTTCTGCAGGCACTGCCTACATGCAAAGTATCTGCAACAGGCACTTGCTTCCAAGCTGTGGGGCTGGGAGAGAAGTCAGACGTAGGCTCCCAGGGCGGCATGGAACTCTGTGAGGCACTGGACCAGCTGCTGAAACTTAGGCCTCTCCTCTGGGTCCAAGGCCCAGCAACAGGCCATCACAGCAAACCTGCAGAGTGACATGGAAATGTGGCTAGCAATGGCCTTTCAGTCAATTCTGTGCCAGTTACATTTTCTGTTCAAATGCAGTTGTGGAGAAGACAGCCTATTAACAAGCTTATTTAGAATTGAAAAGAAGCTGAGTTATTTGGATAACACATATGGATTTCAGTTCCTCATGAGAATACAAAATACTCAGCAAGTGCAGAGCTTCCTGTAAATACACAGAACACAGTCAGAATAAGAGCCTGTGTTGTCCTGGATGCTATGGAACTCAGAGGAAATGTTATGTGAAATCGAGATTCCTGAATGTACAGCAAAGCCACTGTCTAAAGCTGGCAGAGAAACCTTCTGGGGCCTCTGTAGACAGCATTCATTTCTGCACACACTTCCCCAACCAGACCCTGGGCATTCCACAGCCATGATGGAGAAGATGTGATGGGGACACGAGGCCAGAAGCACCTGTCACTTGCTAGGCCAGAACATCTTCCTTAAGCATCACTGATGCCTGGCAAGGCAAGATCATAAAGAGAAAGGTGTCTGTCTCTGATCTCGCCTGTGGTATGTGTATATGTCTATGTGGGTGCATGCATGTGTGTGTGCGCACATGTGTATGGAGGCCAGAGGTCAACACTGAGTATCATCTCTACTGTTTTCTTTTTTCAATCAGGATATCTTACTGAACTTGGAATTCCTAGATGCAGTTAGGATGGCTAGTCAATGAGCTTCAGGCATCTGTTTGTCTCCACCCATCCTGTGGTACAGTCAGAGACACACATGGCCATACATGACTTTTTAGTGGGTGCTGGCATCCAAATTTGGTCCCAAGAAAGACTTTTCTAAGTACTGTATCTTATTAAACATGTCTGTTTAAACATAATATTCTATCAGTTTCCTCACCATTATTTTAGATTCTCAGGCCAACGTTTAGTAATTATGATTACACACCACTTATATAAGATGCCAACTGCAGTGCACAGTGACTGTGGTTTTCAACAAGGTCTCCTAACTGTGAACACTCATCATTCTCAAAGGGGAAGGAATGCTCTGTGTGAACACAGGAACTTGTTTTCCTACTTCTATAATAATGTAGTAAATGCATCAAAGCTCATGTCCAAGATCCAAAACACTCACAGTTCATCAGGGCAGTTGATTGGCTGGGCTATTCGGTAACCATCTTTCAGGTAAGCGGCCATCTCAAAGGGGTCGATGTCCACGTAGGGCGTCTGGCCCAGAGTCATGAGCTCCCACAGCGTCACTCCAAAGGCCCACTAAGAAAGGAACAGCAGCATAGTGAGGGGACACTTTAAAACTAGGTGCTAGTGACTACAGCAAGCTACAGGCCAAAAACAGCAGCTGAATAAACTCCTAAAGAAAGAGAATACTGTTCATAAAAAGAAATCTATCATACTGGTTAGTTTTTCTACTTGGGACAAGAAAGAACATTTTAATGAACTCATTCTTTAATATGAACACTGGTATTATTTGTTCTGAGTAATTAGGTCTGTTGGAAGAAACCATTTTTTAACCACTGGCTACTAATCATGCTACCCCTAAATTAATTAATTATGCTGGGAAATGGCAAACAACCTAAATGGACAGAACAGCCTCAATAAGAGAAATATGTAGATTATATTAAATATAAGGAGTTATGAGTTTCTGATTTGCTTATTTTCAGAGCTAGGGATGGAACTCAGGTATTGTTCACACAAAACACTTGTTCTGCCACTGGGTGCACCACAAACCTTATATTTACAACTTTTGGGTTACTCCCACTGAGTAAAAGGTCAGACTTAGTTAAGTCAGCAGGCAGATGACCAGTAAGAACAGAACTACGCAGAAGCAGCAGAGGCACTGGGGGCTGACTAGGCCTTCCCTTCTTGGCTCAGCCCAGGCTGCATAGCAGCTCCTAGAGAATGTGTGGAGGTTCCAAGTGCACTCAGAGCTGGATGGGCTTAGGTGGGGACAATCTCCAGCCTGTTGTCACCTGCAAACCCTGGTCTCACAACAACTGAAGCCCAGGAGAGAGAATAATGCCTGAGTGTCAAGAGCTCTAGAGTTCCCGCAGTATTTTGCAATGAACCTCCAACCACATTCAGTCTTCATACCAAACCTCCAGAAGCTCACACTGCTAGGTTAGGTTTATAAGGTGAGGAAACAGGTGAAATCCGATGCTTGCCCAACCACACATTTCTCAATGAGTGAGAGAGCAGAACTGTGGGTTGGGGCACACAAGGCAAATGCAAAGTCTTTCTATAAAATCCAAACACAGTGCATTGAGCTTCAGGTTATTGCTTCTCAGTATGAACAAAATCTGCAAGCAGTAGGTAAAATACATGCTTGCTCGGTTTTCAGTCTTTCACAGGCTAATCCAAAATGCTCCAAAATCTAAGGTACAGACCTGACATGACAAGTAAGAAACTTCCAGACCATGAAACTGTTTAGTGCACAAATCTCTCTCTCTCTCTCTCTCTCTCTCTCTCTCTCTCTCTCTCTCTCTCTCTCTCTCTCTCTCTCTCTCTCTCTCTCTCTCTCTCTCTCACTCAAAGTGTAGAAAATAAAAATAAAGATCTAGGCATTTTGGATGAAGGGTAATCAACCTTATTAATGAACAACAGTCATATTTCTTAACGGAATCTATTAAAATAACAATGGAATGACATTAAAAATTACTCTAAAAGCTGATCCCCTTCCTTCCTAGTTCTAACTTCTATGGTCACCAGGAGTCCTTGGTGTTTCTTGAAGTCACCACATTCCTAGTTATGGGGATTAAGATTTCCAATATATTTCTGGTGAATGGGTATATGAAGGCAATACAATTCAATCCACTATACAATGCTACACAAACTCTTAATATCAAAGCCAAACACTTCAGTCTTTTAGAATCTGCTGTCCCCTCGTGCAGTGAGCACCACAGCCACCTGACATTGGGGTTGCTTTGGTAGAAGGACATTTAAGTAACAGGTGCAAATGAATGCTATTCTCTATTTTAAGGGTGGGTCTCAACCCACCAGCACCAGCGCCACCAATAAATGATAAAACTTCTGTGTGATTGATTTTACTCTGGAAACTTAAAAATGCCTAAGACTGGCTCTTAGAAAGAAATGAAAGCAACCTACTATATGAAGGATGTGAATGAGGAGGCCCAGTAGCAGAACACAACTAGTGTGTATGAGCCTCTAACATAAACATGTTGAACTCCTGACCCCAATGTAATGGAATTAGCACATGGGGCTTTGGAAGGAGTTCACATCATGAGGGTGGAGATATCAGGAGTGAGACTGGTGCCTTAGAAAGATCCCACTTTTCCTTGTTCCATGTGAAGACACAGCAGGAAGGACACTTCTGGTCCATATCTCAAACTCAATTTCCCAGGTTTCAGAGCTACAAGGAATGCAGCCTGTGTCTTAAGCTACTTAATCTGTTATATCAGTCTTAATCTACTCAGACACCACTTAATCTCAAAAACCAGCAGCTGTAGCTGCAAGTATGACTAGCCCTTAGACACCGGTAAACCTACACACAACTGGCTGTTGATGTCACGTTCTCCACAAACAGATACATATGGCTTCATCAGAACATTAGGGTCTTCTAAGGGAGCATGAAGCAGAGAGTAACAGTAAGTCTACAAAGCAATCAGAAGGAGAGGTACTCAGAGACTCATGGGATCCTGAAAGGCAGCAGCTACTGACAACACTGCCGGGCAACTGCTCACTTCTGGAAATACAAGAACTGTTCTTTGTTTCAAAACAGGATTTCTTTGTGTGGCCCTGGCTGTCCTGGAACTCACTCTGTAGACCAGACTGGCTTCAAACTCACAGAGATCTACTTGTCTCTGATTCCTAAATGCTAGGATTAGGTGTATGCCACCACCGCCTGGCACAAGAACTGTTCTTAAAGTAATTCACATAATTCACATATTCCTCATTCTTAGGAAATAACAGGACAACTAAAGTTAGAGTAATAAACTAAACAGTATCTTAACATCAACAATATTAAATCTTAAATTTCTATTTCCTAAACAGAAGTCTGAACTTATCCTTTCATTTCTTGTTTTTTTTGTTTGTTTGTTTTTTGTTTGTTTGTTTTTACAAGACAGGGTTTCTCTGTATTGTTTCCGAGGCTATTGGTCCAGCCCGGCCTGGAACTCACAGAGATCCACCTGCCTCTGCCTCCCGAGTGCTGGGATTAAAGGCGTGCGCCACCACCGCCCGGCTATCCTTTCATTTCTATATTGTTCTTTATGACTCTATGTTAATTCCCCGAATGTGAATCTGATACGTAAATAATAGGTTCAAGATTGTTGGTGTGTAAAATCTGCAACCACGAAGGAAACAAGTAACTGTTGGGAATCTTCCAAGCACTACTCGAAGCTTAGTAGTAGAAACTATAGAACAGTTTCTATACTTTTAAAAATAATAAGCATCTTCCAGTAACTCCAACTTTCACTTAGATACCACCAGAGTTCCAAAGACTGCTCTAGGAAAAAATGTAAACTCTCCTAAGGGTCTCCTGAGTGAATTGTATAGTACATGCCAGCAGCCTCTAGAACACCAAGGCAAACAGGAATAAGATGAAGAAACACACTGCAGATGCAAGCTCTGGATAACTATAGATTTTCCTCCTAGGAAAATGTCCACTAATGTCTACAAAGAAAGAGCAAAGCACATGGGGCACATCTGATTTGCCCTGTGGCCTAAAAACTGCTCAAATGCCTTAAAAAGGATCTCCTGACTGCTATAAATCATGCTGATAAGGTTAGTATGGAAGTCATTTCCTTGATTTGTTTTTCCCAAGAAAATGCTTTTTAAACACAATGTAGGACCATAAAGACAAGAAAACCAACATGAAACTCTCAACCATGTTTTCCTGATTGCACTCACCCCTCAATCGGAGGCAAAGTCTTGACAACTCAAATATGTTAGCTACTATAATTATCTAAATAATTCAAAGGAGGTATCAATCAAAAAAATATTTTTTTCAAACAAAGGAAAAGAAAGCACAATAGAATTCTGTGGTTATGCCTACATTTGACGAAAATATAGAACAATACCCAGAAGGTCTTCAGAGGGTCTATGCGAGGTCACATAAGAATAATAGAGACATTCATAACTAGCTGGTTGTGTGCATTTCCTAAGATGATAGTTAAAAGCTGACGTTAACACCATTACAATCTTAGTTAAAAGCTAACATTAACACCATTACAATCTTAATGTAGCAAAATACTGGAAGTTTCCGATTAGAATTACAAAAACAAAGTCCAAAGTCACAATGTATTACTTTTATGACAAAAGAAAACAAAAACAAAAAACAATGTGTTTCTAAGCAAATCATGAAGAAATGCAGAACTGTTAAGGTTTTTTCAAGAAAAGGGTCCTTACTCCTACAAGTGTGCATTTTACACACATACAAGTGTGCATTTTACATGTGCAGACTCCAGTGGGGGCGAGGCTAATTTACTTAGTACATGGATGGCAAAAATTGTTCAGCACCCCCTAAAAAATGAAAGTGAGTACAACTTTGACACCCCACCTCCTAAGCTGGGTATGGATGGAACATGGCTTTAATGCCAGCACTTGGGAGGCAGAGGCAGGTGGATCCCTAAATTCAAGGTCAGCCTGGTCTACATAGCAAATTCCAGGACATCCAGGGCTGCACAGAGAAACAGACAGACAGACAGACAGACAGACAGACAGACAGACAGACAGACAGACAGACAGGCAAGTCTCCACCAATAGAGAGCAAACAAATTCAGCCTGTGTTCATGGACTTGTTAGGATTTTCAGCCCCGACATTGGAATGTAATATTTAATAATCTTTACGAATTTAAAACAATATTCAACGCCACAAACTGAAAAGCAAAATTTTCACCTTAATAGGCAATCATAGTCATAGGAAAAGACATACTATTCAGTCCCAATGATTCAAGGCAAAAGACATGCATGAGATGAATCTAAAATTTAAAAGAAAAATCTGAACATTTTTAAGCATTAGACATAGTGGTGGCTCACACCTTTAATCCCAGCACTCGGGAGATAGAGGCAGGTATCTACCTCTGTGAATTGAAGGCCAGACTGGTCTACAGAGTGAGTTCCAAGACAACCAGGGAAACACATAGAGAAACCCTGTCTCGGGGAGAAGCCAAGAGACATTCTTATAATGACATACTAAGCCCAACTCAAAAGAATTTTGAATAAGACAATCCTAGCACTTGGGAGACTGAAGCAAGATTTCATGTTCAAGACCAGCCTGAACTATAAGAGTGAAAACCTTGTTATGACGAATTGGTATTGTGAGTTTAGAGAATTCTGTTAAGATGCCCAATACTGAACTCACAGTAATTAAAATAAAGCTAGGCCATTTGAGGAGTCACATGGAAACCTACTGCAACAGAAGTTTCTTTAAATATATACAGGTATGAAAGAAATCTAAATGGAGTCACCAAATAATAGGGGAGAGAATGCCCCAACTAGACATCTTTTACCATCAAGTGAAACCTCTGGCTGAGCTGTTACCAAAAGGGGCCCCATGGAAACCCTCAAACAACTTATGCTCTTGCCAAGGTTACTGGCTGCTCTTCACAAGCTGACGCTGAAGATAAGCCTACAGTAACTCACTGAACATGGAGAAGTTGCACTGGTGTCTAACTAGAGTCTTCACGGCACACCACCAGAGGAGAAAGGTAGCCATCACCCCATTTACAAACCCTGAAATCTACAATGGTGACCTGCCTGCATGACACACTGGTGCAAGAGTGACACCAACACTGCGGGAGTCACCAACCACCATGTGACCAGATTTAAGTCCCACTCCATGAGACGGAACCCGCGTCTGACCCTGGCTGGGGGGCAAAGAACTGAGATTAGACAGAGCACAATCCTATAGGAAAACCAAATACTGTATAGTTATGCTAAAGGAATTTAACAACAAAATGACTCCTAATGACACTCTGCTATACCCAGAGATCACTGTCTTGCCCAGTCATCATCAGAGAAGCTTTCGTCTGCAGTAGACAGGAATACTAAGATCCACAACTGGACAATTTTTAGACAGTAAGACTCTGGGATTCGTGGTCCTAAATGGGATGTCTTCATTAAGCCTTCCCCTCAGAGCTCAAGAAGCTATGCAAAAGAAGGAAGCAGAAAGATTATAAGAGCCAGAGGAGATGGAAAACACCAAGAAAGCAGTATTTTCCAGACACAACGTGACTGGCATACAAATTAACTCAAAAAGAACTCACAGAGCCTGGACAGGCCCAAGTCAGATGGAGTTCCTACACTGAGAGAGAAAGTAGACATGATCCCTAACCCAGAAGCTATCTCCAATTGATAACTGCTTACCAAAGGAAAAACCAGTTCTCTCTAATGGATCTCACTGGATATGTAAACAGTTAGGGGCAGATCCTATGCTCAGCAGTAGAAGGCTAGCGCAAAACAAACTCAGTGATATTTTTGGTCTCATATTGATTTGCTTTCTGGTCTTTTGCTTGTATATTATGATTTCTGATCTTGTGCTTTTATGGGTTTTGTTTGGTGTGTGTGTTTCTGCATGTGTTTCTTATGCTTTTTCTTTGTTTTATTTGTTAAAATTCTGATCTGTTTGTTTACATTTGCTGATTTGTTTTCTAAGAGAGAAAGAAAGAAGGCATGGAGTTGGGTAGATGGGAACATAGAGAGGATCTGGGAAGATGAGAGAGGAGAAACCTAGCTGAAAATATAGTATATGAAAAAATTTATTTTCAAGTAAAGAGTGAAAAACAACTTGAAATAATAAAAAATAAAGCTGCCAAAAAATAGAAACAAAGTATTTGGTATAATGGAATTCTGACTAAGATAATTTAGTACATAAATATGAATGTTCATGAGTTTTATAAAATGTCATGACTGTAAAAATAACTGATTATAAGTATAAGTTTGAGATTTTTTAAAGCACAATGTTTTAAAAACATTTAGCCCAGAGCAGTGCATTCAGTAATTCAGCATTCACGCATTACATTCTAGCTAATGCATGCCTAAACAGTGCCTGAAGAGACATCATCTGTACTGTTTAGACGTACATTATATTAACTAAAGTCTCATTCACTCAGTTTGTCTATACCATTTAGAAATGCATGAGATTAACTTGAATCCCATCCATTCAGTTTATTTTTGTTCTAGGAGTCCTAGAAAGCAAGTGATCACAAGTGTGATTTAAAAATTCCTTTGTTGGGGCTGGAGAGATGGCTCAGTAGTTAAAGACACTTGCTCCTCTTCTAGAGGACCCAGGATCAATTACCAACATCCACATGGCAGCTCACAACCGCCTCTAACTCTAGTTCCAGAGGATCCAGACATTCATGCAGGCAAAACACATACATATGTGAGCAACATGAAGCAGGTTCCTCCTGGTGTCAGCCCCGCAGCTCCTCCTAGAATCAGGTAGCACCCATTCTTATAACCATAGGCACTTATGTCAGAGTTAGGTCTTTTGTTTTTTCAAGAATAGTTAATTTTAAAATAAGTAAAACAGGATTTAACAATAATATATATGTATATATGTATATATTGAAAACCTTAATAAACAGAAAAGGTTTTTTAGGAACTTAGGAAATTGTTCATTCACATCAAGTGAACAAATTTTATCACAGTACTTAGTACATAAGAGGAGAAATATATCAAACAGCACCCAGTTTATAAGAGGAAAAAAATCAATTAGATCATAATTAATGAGAGATTTCCTCTCCTTAGCAAATCATCCTGTTTTCAAGGATTGTAAATTGGGATTGTTTTTCCATAAAGAAATCTTAGATAATTTCAATTACTGAGTACAGTGAACTGAATGGCAGCCCCAAAGATCCATCTCCTAACCCTAAAACCTATAAACTACCTTCTACAGAGAGCAGTGTGACGAAGGACCTTGACAGAAGCTTATTCTGCACTGTGTAGGGATCAGGGCGTCTCTACAGTCTTGTGACAGAGGAGCAGAGCTCTGAAAAGCATCCACAAGAGCCTGCACATGAATGTGCATCAGAGATGCAGCCGCCAGCCAAAGACTGCCACCAGCCACCACATGTCTGTGCAAAGAGCATGGCCCTGCCAACACCTGACAGTGAGAGAATAAATCTATTGCTTTAAATCACTGAGGTTGAAGTAATTAGTTATAGTGACCAGTAAAAACTAATACACTGAGTGTATGACAAAGAATGTACACTAATCAATGTAAATAATGAACTAGTAAAACTGGTGTTAGTAATGTACTATTAAAAGAGAAATGTGTAAAGCATACAAACTGAAATAAAAAGGCAACTTTGAATAATAAATAAAATATACCAGGATACAAACACAATAAGACCAGTTCTTCAGTGTTAAAATATAAGATCAAACCCCAATTATTTTATAAGCAAAGCAGTATTATTGAGTGATGTCTTAGGGACCTTAATAGTGAAACTTTTTACCAAATTTCCAAATACACAGCTACAATATGTAACAAACAAGAGATAGAAAAACACATTAGTTTTTCTTTTTAGTTATTGCTTTGTTTTTCAAGATGGGGTTTCTTAGTGTAGCCATGGCTGTCCTGGAACTTGGTTTGTAGACCAGACTGGCCTTGAACTCACAGTGATCAACCTGCCTCTCAAGTACTGGAATTAAAGGCATGTACCACCACAACTGGCTTAGTTTTTTATTCTTTCTTGAGATAAGTCACTATGTACCTACCCTAGGTAGGTCTGGAACTTATGATCCCCTTCCTGTCTCTGCCTTCCAAGGGCTAGGAATTATAGGCATGTGTCACCATGACTGGCCCAATTATGATCTAAACTAGAATAAAAAGTCAAGCAATAAGATGGAAAACTATTTCAACAGATGAATACATGTAGCTTCCAAAACCACATCACTGAATGGGAAAGCCCAACTGTGTGATCTGGATGAGGAGACAGAGTAACAAAAACAGTGTCAGGACTTCAGGTGAGAGAGGCCGTTCAACTTAGAAGAGACCATTTGCAGAAACCAATGCACTGAGCTTTGGTAGTCACTTGGTCATCTGAGACTTATACAAGGCGACAGTGAACTCCTTCAGTTCCCTAAACCTCAATGTCCTACTCTTTTTTTTTTTTTTTTGGTTTTTCGTGACAGAATTTCTCTGTGGCTTTGGAGGCTGTCCTGGAACTAGCTCTTGTAGACCAGTCTGGCCTCGAACTCACAGAAATCCGCCTGCCTCTGCCTCCCAAGTGCTGGGACTAAAGGCGTATACCACTACTGCCAGGCCAGTGGCCTACTATTATCACTTGGACACCAGTCCCCGCCATGGTGTCAGCTTGTGCAAACAGGGAGAACACAGCACCAGCCCAGGATCTGGGCCAATTTCTCTGTTGTAAGAGGGTCTAGATGAAAATGTCAAGGAACAGTAACACAAGTTTTAAAAGGACAAACAACAAAGCTCTGTGAACAGAAAGCTTCCCTCTCAGCACTGTTGACACCTGGGCTCTGGTACTTACCACATCACCAGCACTAGAGAATTCGTTGTTAACCAGACTTTCCAGAGCCATCCATCGCACTGGTCTGTTCTCATTGTCCCCTAAACAGTGGTAGTCCATGGGAAACAAGTCTCTGGAAAGGGCATTGTCTGTGATTTTCACTTGAAGAGTGTCGTCGATGCTAAGAAGTAAAAACATGAACATGAAAGGCATCAGGGTATCAAGAAGACCCACTGTACCCATAAACAGCCTGAGTCCCACAATGGCTCCCAACAGAACCCAAAACCCAGGGAGCACTACCCATCCAGTGACGGCAGCAAGCCCCTGACACCTACACACAGTTCCTGGCAGCCAGGTCTTTATGGATCACTTCTCTTCTTGCCAGGTAGCTCATTCCACAGGCAATCTGAATAGCCATGTGTACCAAATCTTGCTGGGAAATTGCCTGTCATAACAGAAAAAGAATGACACAGTTTGCCAACAGTACAAAACTGGTTTTGGAACTGACTACCTGAGTTCACTGTCCCACCCTAAAACACTTCCTTGCACCTACTTAATGAGTTTTTTTAAACCTATTTCTCAACCAAAGTGTGCTCTGGGAGCACTGTACATTGCTTACCTATTACAATAGCCCCTGTTCTGTAATGGGACTTGCCATCTGTCTGACTTTATGTGACTTATCTCATCTTTTGCATTTATCTCTCTAAAATCAGCAATACAGAACAGCTACTCAGTGATTCGTGCTCCGTGAACATAGAATCTCTAGAACATGTGTGCAGCAATGCACTTGCTCTTTTCTTTTGCAGGAGAAGGTTTTATCAGAATACTCCCTGGAGGTCATTCCACTAAACAAGCCTATAGCTCTCTCTGCTGACATTCTACTCTAGATGCACACCAGCATAGCAGGCTGGGGAAGGAAGTTCCTCCCCCCTTGATGCTCATGGGCCAAAGCCTCCAACTAGATGGTTCACACCACATCTTTTTCCTTTTCGCTTAAACAACCTATCATATACATTAA
This sequence comes from Mesocricetus auratus, assembly GCF_017639785.1. Taxonomy (NCBI): domain Eukaryota; kingdom Metazoa; phylum Chordata; class Mammalia; order Rodentia; family Cricetidae; genus Mesocricetus; species Mesocricetus auratus. Next base: position 41,121,570 of record NW_024429267.1, on the reverse strand, counting down.
GCCAAATAGCCAATGCAGATCTGAGTCCATTTTTCTTATTAACTACAATAAGTATGCTATTATAAATCTTAAAACAAACTTAACAAAACCACAAAACACAGCAGAGAGCAAAACACCCAACATATTTTCTTACCACTATCATAACATGTCTGGAATCTGATCAGGTGTTCACAGCAGAGTACAATGGTAGTGACAAGAAAGAAACTTTTAAATGATGGCATCTTACAACCAACCACAGTAAAAATATTCCAATTATCTCCCACACTCCAGGCCTCTGATCATCACCACTGTTGGTACCATGTGGTCAGACAGACCTGTAATAGCTTCCTTACCTAGAAGGGAATCCTGAACACATATCTTCAGAAGCTATCCTACAAAGGACTAAAATGCTGTCACCAAGCATCGGAGGTGACTATGAACACATAGTGAACCAAGCAAAACAGTATTGACCAAGTTTGTTCCAGGAGACTCCATAAGCCATCCTTACATTCCTATAGATCAACAGCTTATAAATATTGAATTTCTTTGCAGGCCTTTAAGACACATATACAGTTATTAATATCTACTTCAAAAGACATCAGAAACCAGGGTCTCTGGGAACATTTTCTCACCTGAGGATTATTGGCTTCTACTAATTTGCACTGCCGTAGAAACAATTTAAGATTCCCCCAGTTCATGTACGGCAGTATCACCATGGGCTTCTCCCCTTCTTCTATGCACACATGAGTAATAGGAAGAAGGTTTCTATAAAATAAGAGATTGCGAAACACAAATGAAGTCTACAACTTTATGGGTTTATCTTAAATTAAATAAAGACAATCTAAAGCAAAACAAAATCCCCCCAAAATTTAAAAAGAGAATCATTAAAACTCTTATTTACAAATGGTCTACTTTTTGAGCCATATATAAGCTTTCTTTGTAAGATAAAAATTACTAACACAGAATGGATCCCTTTGTATTCGATTTGCTGAAGACACTCTAGTCACGCTAAGTCTCCACTTCAAAGGGTAAGACACCTGAAAACGGCTAGGCTAGGAGTACATCATGATGCTATCCCACTGAATTAGTGGGATAATCATCCCACTTAAAAATAAAAAGGCCCAATCTAGACTATGATAAAATAGGTCACCAAAAAGGTCTTAAACAGACTGAAACTGTCACAGAAGTAAAGTGCTTGTGCTCACATAGAATTTAGAATCCAATTTTTGAAAGTAAAATTCAGTATCTGTATCTGGGGGTGAGGGGGGAGGGGTGTGTGTGTGTGTACATATGTGCCATCCCTCCTTCCCCTTCAACTTGTAACATGTGGATTTTACCAACCACAAATAGTTTTACATGCAAAATAAACCAAGATGTGATGAACAATCTTATTCACTTTATCTTTTGCACAAGTCCACACACACACACATACCCCATTCTCCTGTGGATACATGAAAATAACTAATTTTCCTCAAGGTTGTAACTATTTAAGTAATCACCTCCTTTTTACTAAACCAAGAGTAATCACAGACTCAATATACATACCCAATGTGTCACATCCTGTGCCATTACAATGTATGTTTAAAACAGACATCACAATAACCTAAAAGCACTCCTATTTCCTAGTAAATTCTGCTTCTAAGGATGGTTTCATAAAAAAATTAATATCAAACATAAAAGGCTGCATTAACAAGAAGTTAATGGGATATCAATAGTGAAAAGTTGCAAACAACATGAATGCCAAGAATAATGAAATAACATATTACAGTTGATTGATCACAAAGAAACATGAGAAAACATGAAAAGAGATTAAAGAAATTGAGGCACAAATCACACATTCACGGGGCAATCACAAAGACAGAGGGAAAACTGCAGAAATATACCAAGAGGAATTGTCTTTGACTTGTGAAGACTATAGTTAATTTCTGCTTTGCCTTTCTTTAGGTCCTAAAAATGTCCCCACTGAGAAGAACTGTAATTGGCATCTCTAAGAGGCACTGGACCCTCCAGGACTTCTGCTTGCAACACTGGTGGTCATGCCAGGGAGAAAGGTTAGGGAACCTAAGGACAAAGGTCAAGTACAAAGAGAAGAAAATGCAGGGTCATGAGATTCCACACCCTGTGCTTTCCCCTGGGTTGCTGGGCATTTCCTCCCAGAGAAAAAAGGAGAACACAGGAAGGACTGCAGAGCCCACTCCCTTCCCAGCAACCTCCATGCACACAACTAACGACTCACCTTGAGGGTCAGCCAAGACAAACCCTGACTTCAGGACAGGCAGGTGAGCTGGCCCATTCTTTAACCCTAAAAGATTATCTCTGCTCCCTCCCTCATCACTGAAATCATTTAGTAGAATTAATGGCATTTTTTTCCAGACACAACAAATAAGCAAATGAAATCAAAACTTTCATTCTATAACCACATGATTAAAAATCCTCTGGGATCCATGGTTAAGAGCACTGACTGATCTTACAGAGGCACCAGGTTTGATTCCTAGTACCCATATGGCGGCTCACAACTGTCTCTAACTCCAGTCTCAGGGGATCTGATGCCCTCTTCTGTTTCCCTCTGGTACTGCATACATGTGGTGCATAGACATACATGCATGCAAAACACTCATAAAGTAAAAAGCAAAAACCAACTCTGGAAGCAGTAATAAGCTTTATGAAAATGTTTTCAAGAACAAATGACTGCCCTTCACTCTGCCATTTCACAAAGCAAAGGAGGACAAAGGGAAAGGGACAGAATGAACGTGTAAAGGAGGTGTGGTGAGAAGGTAGAGGCGAGGCGGGGGGGGCTGGGAACAGCTGCCTCCACGCTGAGCACACCTGCAACCTGACAGCTGTGTATCATCCAACATTAACAAGTGTCACCATCAGGCATCCTGGACCAATGACGACTGTAAACCACAACCCACATGAAATGGCTTAGGGATTGATTCTCTGACATGAAATAATGAAAGCAGATTATTTTTAATTTATGCAAGTATTTACTTAGGATAAAAAATTATGCTTACAAGTTCCAGTGGAAAAACAAAAACAATAAACAGAATTTCAAGGTGCTTTAAAATGTCTCAGTGCCTCTCCACCCTTCATTCCAGAGCGTGAACACAGAAGGCAAACCTTCTGACTTACAGATCACAGCCGGTTCAAGAGTGAAATCTGCAAACAGGTGACAGCTCTTGCCGAGGACAGAGTCTGCACAATAAATTCTATAGTATTCATCTAAGATTACTGTTTCACTTTTATTCTGAATCTAGCTGAGTTCTGAGTGCAAAATGGGCAGTTAAAGAACTGAATAAAAAGAACAAACACAGCCACAAATATTGGTTTAAAAAGAAAGTGTGGGGAGATGAAGAGCTACAGGGAATGCTGCGCACTAACAATCTTAGTCCTACAGCTAGAAGTCACTGGTGTCACTTCCTACGCAAGATGACAACAAACTCTGACCAAGCTTTACAAGCCTCCCCCTCTCATCCAGTGTCAATTGTCCAAGTCAATACCACTTAGCTCCAATCTGTGGGGTGTCATGGAACTGCTAATCCATCATCATGGGATGCTGAGAAGCCATACAGTCTACAGTTGCATGACAGAATGCTGCAGATGCCTGCCTGGGGTTGCATAACCAAGGCATGCTTAGGGCTGCAGTGGGGAAACCTGGCTTGCCTACATTTATCCCTGCCACATGCTTCTGTGCTGAAGGGTGCAGGTTTCATCGGGTGAGGGAAATGGCTAGGAGTGTAAGTCCTCAGCTAGCATGGCAGACCAGTGGGAAACACTGCTGGTGCTTCCCTAGAGAGTCGGAGTAACAGAGCATCAAGCAATGTCTCACAGCACCATCAAAAGGGGCACTCCAAAGCCCCGAGGAAACAAAACACATTTTGGGTTTCTTTCTTTTTTAATTGTTTAACAAATATAACTATTTTTTTAAGCAAATAAAGCCTCAAGGGAGAATCATGCATCCATTCCTCTACAAGTGAAGACTTCTGCTCTTAGGGCTGAATCTGACCAAAGGCAGGCAACATTCTTGAGTCATGTGACTCTACTCTTTCAAGGCATACACTCACTGCTCCTAATATTGCATTCAACACTTTTTTTTCAAAAGCCTGTCTTTTTCCTGAAATTTTTTTTAAATGTGTATTTACATTTTTGTATTTACTTTTATATTTGTCAATATCTACATTATATAATAAACCTAATGTGCCATCTGAAACTAAAAAACTTTTAACTTCCTACCCTCAGCAAAGTATTTTCTTCTTTTCCATCTGCTACTGAGATGTACTGGATTTTAATGTTGCCTTCATCTCAGCTGACCAGAAGCTAAGAATTATGTTCTGTTTAATCCCAGCCCAAACAGTTGTCTTCTACTCTTGGCTTGTTTCCTTTTCTTCTAACACAATGCCAAAAATCTGTCTCATTTTCATTACCAGTCTTATTTTTATGTGGCTGTCATCTTCTTAGGCCCTCAAAAGCCAAAGTAAAAAGGAAATGAAAAGAAGGAAGTTCTGTGTACTCATACTTTTTAATCAGTGCTCAAGCAACTGCCCAAGTCCACTGAAACGGAAATCAATGGTGCCTTTACATACATCACTTGCCATTCCCAGACCCTCCCAATATGTGTAGGGTCACGGTTCACTTTTTCGGACATGTGAAATTCTCATACAAATTAAGGTGAGTCCACACAGTACTTGTTTGTGGTACATGTCCATGTGGGTTTGTGGGTTTGAGCATGTGCACAGAGGTCAGAGATCAACATCATGCCTTCCCTGATTGCTCTCTATCTTGGTCTCTCACTGACCTGGAACACACCAATTTGGCTAGGCTGGCTAATAAACCCCAGATTCTACTTGTCTGTACCCCCAAGGACTTAGATGTACACCACCTTAGACGTACACCACCTCTCAGATCTCTACACAGTGCTTTAAAAAACTTTGTCAGCTAGGCTTGGAGACACACGCCTTTAGTTTAGCACTTGGGAGGCAGAGGAAAGTGGGTCTTGCTGAGTGTGATGCCAACTTGGTCTACAAAGAGAGTCCCAGGACAGCCAGGGCTGTACAGAAGCCCTATCTCAACTTTGCCATGCATGATACTGATGCTACTGTCCTTGATGATTCCTGATCTAGAACTCTTCCTACAAGTACCTTTTGTGAAATCATTCTAAGAACATATGTAAGAGATGAGTTAAATAAAATGTGGTACAACCATTCAGTAAACCACTAACCTGCTTTTTAAAATGGGGGCAGGGATTTATAGTTACCAACATGAAGACCTAGAAACAGTTTGGGTTTTTTTTTTTGTTACAATAAGAAATGCATTAATTTTATTAAAGATAACACTATCCTTTTTAAATGTATACTGGAAACACACTAACGTGTTGGGATATCTAATTTATTATAAAATATCTCTACAGACAAATACATAGATGCTTTTTCTAGATATACAGACGCAGAAACACACATCGACAGGGGCACACAAATGGGTGGACACAAACACACACACACACACACACACACACGGGACACACGGACACACACACGGACACACACACGGACACACACACACACATACACACACGGACACACACACACACTGGAGTGCACACTCACAGTAAACATGGCAGACCATCAACCCCACTGCATCCAAGAATGGCTGACTATTTTTGTCAATAGTATTCTATACATTTGAAATTTTCATCACAATTATCTTTAATATATGCATCACTTTATCCTTTTTTAAGGGCAGACAGGTGCATAAATATGTACCATCTATTTTAGAAAGCTTAGTTGTGTTCATTTAATTATTTATGTGGCCTATACACTCTTCTCTATCTTCTTTGTAATTTACTGGTTTCAAATCGCATTCAATGCACACGTATTTACCTTCATATTCAGGAAAAAAAGCCAAAAACAAAAACAAGCCATTCAAAAGTCTTCAATTCAGAACCAGACATAACATCCTTACAGAATAAGGAAGAGCTAAGAGTTGAGCTGTGCTTGCTGCTGAGATGCGGCGCTTGTTCTCACCTGTGATGGAGACCTCGAAGCTTACAGCTCTCCGTAAGCATCATTGTCACTTGAACTTCAGAAGCTTGATCTATATAAATGAAAGACATTGCCTTGAATAACCCTGTATTCATGACATTAACACTTACTAGTAATTATCTTTTACTTCGAGGTAATCTTTTCTCGTAAGTTACAGGTAAATCTAAAGAGATACAGCCTTCAGTTCCAGGGTAGCAGAACTGTGCTGAGCAGATGACAGAAGTTTAGTAAGGTTCCACAAGCCAAGGAGAAAGGGTAGCAACAGTTAGAAAACAAAGGAGACACACAGAAGGCTTGTCCCCTCTCCATAAAGATGCCATACAATCTATTAGGGAAATACAGAAACACAGATGGAGCCCAACAAAATTATAAAAGGATTTTTAGTCCCACTACTCAGTGAAGATACCCAGGCTGAACTAGGAGAGGCCACTCCCCATCAGACTGATACAGATATTCAGTGGTGGCCATCAGACAGATACAAATATTCAGCATTCAGACAGACTCAACAGCAGACTCTTGGGAAGGTGGGTGGGAAAAGTGACATTAACAAATGTGAGAACACATCTGCGCCTGCATCATCACTAAATGCTGAGCTGCATGGCTCCCTGGCGTACTCTACAGACAGGTCTGCAAGCACTGACAGTGGAAGTGATAAAATTAAATACACATTAAATTTCAGAAGGAAAGTGCAAAGGTCTTTGTGATCATTAAAAACAAAATTACTTGAAAAATTAAAATACCCAGGAGCATTTTTTTCCCTGACTCAGGCAAAGAGCACAAACTCTTGTGCTGGTTCCTTTGGGATGGGATAACCTATATTTTGCACCTCTTTACACTGTTTAAACTTTCTGAACTGACAAAGTCTAACTATGTAGCCTAAGGTGGCTTCCAACTCTTGGTCCTCCTGCTTCAGTCTCCGAGATGCTGCGGCCACAGGCGTGTTGTACCTGCCTGAATCCATTTTATTACTAGCTCTAAATTCATGGGTTTTGGTGCAGGTGACATACCTGACTTCAGTCTTTGGAAAGTGGCATTGGATACCATTAGCTCTCTGCCTAAAATTATTGAATTTTTTAAAAAATTCCATTTCCCCATTAAAAAATACATATTCTCTCTAAAATCAAAACCCCAAAAGCCCAGATTTATTCTTTATAAAGCTATCATTTGTCCAGCATGCAATAAGATGTAATGCGCACACCACCCTGGGAGGGAGTCGTTGGCAGTGCCTAGCAGTAAGCGAAAGTCGCCAGTCTACAGGATAAGCTGTGGAGAGACTCAGTCATGTGGCTCTATGCAAACAAGTGCCTGCTTTGCTTCCCCTCAGCCCAACTCCAGCCATGACTGGGTGCTGAGGACCCTCACTGTGCCTTCCCTGTTTCCCTTCAATTAGGGAGAACACAGCAGTCACAGGGAGGCAGAGCAGTAGTCACAGCTCTGGCACAGAAGACAAAGCTTATCACAGAGTTGCAGGATCCGTGCTGTGCTTTCTTATCATTATTATTTCCTTTTCAACCCTAAATCAAACCAATTCTGTGTGGAAACCTCTTTTGTTAATTCAGGATTCATTATGATCCACATAGTACTTATAAATCCAAAAACATCAGTATTAAAATAACATATTTCTTTTAAAAAGTAAGAAAACAAAGGCAGTTTCTTTTTACTAAACTCGTGGTTCAAACCTCATACTTATAAAGAGTAAAATATAAAAAGTCATGTAAACGATCCTTTAAAACTAATCAGGAAGCCCACTACAATCTAACAAAATATACAATGTTTTGGGATTTAAAGGGAGTTGGTAAACAAAACTAAACAAAATAGCAACTTAAACTATTTGTTTACAAAAGGTAAAGAGAGTGTGGAGGGTTTTAAGTGTTTGCAGCAACCTTAACTGGGCAATTTTACTAAATTACAGGCAATATATTCCCGACATTTGAGTTAGGCTGGTAAAACCCAAATATTTAAAAATAATATATATAAGCCCTCCATCCTTCTCATGTATGCCTTTAAGTAAATTTAGAAACAGTTATTATCATTTTGTGAATCACAAAAAAAAAGATCACCTTCTACTCAAAAGTAATTTCCCCTCACTCTCTACAAAGTGCTTACTTTCTTTTTCAGAAATTAGTACTTACTGGGTTGGGGAGAAGGCTTGCTTGGTCTGTGAAGGACTTGCCTTTAAGCATGGGGAACAAATATGATGGTGTTGTAAAAAAGCCAGAATGGTGGCAGCACTTATAACCCCAGCACTGCTGAGGCAGATCCAGGTTGAATCCCTGGAGCTCAATAACCAGTCTGCCTACTCTAACTAGTAAGCCTGGGGTCCCAGAGAGAGACCTGTCGCAAAACAAGGCAGATTGGGCTAAAGGTACGACTCAGTTGTTAAAAGCATTGTCTGCTTTTCCAAAGGACCCAAGTTCAATTCTCAGCATCCACACGGTGGCTCACACCATCTGTTCCATGGGATCTGACAAACTCCTTGGGGACCAGGGCACCCATGTGGTACAAATACACACATGCAGGCAAAACACTCATATACATAAAACATAATTATAAAACAAAAACAAAAACAAAAAACCCAGGTGGATAGCACTTGATAAAGAAACCTAAGGTTGACCCCTGGTCTCTGCATGTATGTACAAATGTGTATGTACACTTGATAAAGAAACCTAAGGTTGACCCCTGGTCTCTGCATGTATGTACAAATGTGTATGTACACTTGATAAAGAAACCTAAGGTTGACCCCTGGTCTCTGCGTGTATGTACACTTGATAAAGAAACCTAAGGTTGACCCCTGGTCTCTGCATGTATGTACAAATGTGTATGTACACTTGCTCACCCACAGGGGTGGGGGTAGGAGGTGGCAAAGGGGGTGGGGTTATGTCTGGCAAGCATTTCCTAGGATACTACTACACAGCATATAAGAAAACAAGACAGGGAGGGAATGAAAGAGAAACAGCATTTACCTAAGGTCCTGGGGATCTAAGGACATCTGATTGATTGTTTTTTTATAAACATCTGTGTTAAAAAGAAAACTAACAACAATGTTTCCATAGGTGGGATAAAGGATGGTATGAGAAAATTTTAACAGGAAAAACCCAAAATTAGATACAGCAACAGCCAAGTTAAAACACTCAGTTTAACTACAGTTGGCATTATATCTAATAAATGTTTAACAAGTTTGAAAACTATTTTCTACACCTGGTGAGTGACACTACGAGTCACACTATTATAAACTAATCCCAAAGGTCTGGCACACACTGAGAAGAAGACAAAGTTTGGCTAGCTTGAGTCATTTATACGAAAAACTATTATGGAAATAGCATGCAAGAAAACCCTACCTTTAACTGTTTTTACAAATGTTTGCTTTTCTTTATTTGGGTCTTTTTCATCTACTAAAATCCCATGGAAAATACGCCCAAAAGTACCTAAAAGGAAAAACAACAGTTAATGAGGGTATATGATCATCTTCATAGTGTCACACAGCTTTCTGGTAATGTGACCTAAACAAGACAAGCATGGTGGCCATTACTCTAGATCCAGAGTAAACCGGACCAAAGCAGTTAAAAGCCACTTGTGACTACAAAGCAACTTGCTTTGAGAAATCCCATAGCTAAACTAAGTATATGAAGATATTTTTCTTCATGTCCTTAAATAAACCAGCAACAGTTACAGGTTTCAGTCCAGGCAGCTGAGTCCCTGGTAGTCGCCTCAAAGCAATGGCAAAGGGAGAAAACCCAAGTGACATGGATGCTGGAGGCAGGGAGGCTTCGGAGAACCTTGCTCGGGGCTTTGCGCCTCTGGTACAGAATGGTGCAGACCTCCTGCTGTCCCCATTGCCCCATTCCTACTCCCACTTTACTTATTCCAAACACAAACTTTAAGGGCAAAACTAACTGGGTGAACCCCACACTAAAAGCACATGTGTACACAATCACCTCGCCACAGGTCACAGTGTGTAACAGTTCATGCCACATACCTTGTCTGGTATCTGGATATCTTTTTAATTCAGTCTGATCTGACAGATGAAAAGTGGCCTGTAAACTATTGTTTGACTTGTACTTATCAGATTTCCAGTGAACCTGACCACTTTACAAAACATTAGCCAGCCATGTTTTCTTTTCTCAAAGCGAAAGTTCTAAAAGAAACTATTGCGGTTCCAAAAACATCAAGGAAAATACCTGGTTCCAAATTTCCTCAAATTATGAGCAAGTAACATGGGGTTATTTGCTCTATCCTGTTTGGAGCCCCAGAAAACAGTAAATACAACCATTAATCCTGTGGGAAATGCTGTCTGGCCTGCTTACTCTTCAGACTGCAGACAGATCTGAAAACTAGCTATTCTTAGAAAACATACATCTGAAGGAGCAGTATCCATACACTGAAAAACAGACCAGGAAAACAAACAAAAAACTGCTTCCATTTGCTTTCAAGGCATTTTAAGTTCCTCACTTAGCTGAGGCTAGCTTTCAGGGGTCCCAGCAAACAGAATGGATTCATACAACCAAAACCATTCCATAGCGAGCTGCAGCAGAGAAAGCTAGCATCTCCTATTAACAATGTGAAAAGCTGAGCGCAGTACTTTCTGTCCTTGTCTTCACCATCTCCTTAATGAAGACCCTAAATCGAGAAGAGACGGAAAGAGTCCTGGACATGTCAGTACTAGCTCTCTTAATTCTGTGTGTGTGTTGTTTTATCTAAGGTGACACGGGCACCAAATCCTGGGGCAGGAATCTGAGTCTAAGCCCAAAGTCCATCCATCCACTTGATCACCCACAACCCATGAGACAAAACAGGAATCTGAATAATTCAAATACACTGTTGGGGACTGATCACTTTAAATAAGAATCAATAGGAAATACACTTATAGATAATGTTTTATCACACTTCAAAATCAAGATGTTCAGCTTCACACTGAATGAAAGCTAAAGAAAGGGAAAATGAATTTTTTTCAAACAAAACTGAAAATTTAGAGAAAATAAGTACCTTCTTGAAGTACATCTTTCAGTGTTATCCTTTCCCTGGATATGGCTATATCCTTCACCTTGGCTTTGGCCTCCAAAAGAGTGACACTCCGCAAGTCGTTCTTCTCTATCCTCAAGGTAGGATAACCTGAGGAGCCAACAAAGCCAGACCAAGCAATATAAATACCCTACTATAGCACTGGAGTCCATTAGTCATTGACAACCTCAGGACTTAAGGCACAGCAATGAGTGATGAAACAATATAAAAGCAAACAACTGAACACACAAACCAGGGAAGCTACTTATGAAAGACACCTAAGATGGTAAGGGAATGGAGAGAGAGCTCGGTGGTTAAGAGAACTGTCTGCTCTTCCGGAAGACCCAGGTTCAATTCCCACATGGAAGCACACAACTTTTTAACTCCAGGTCCAGGGAATCAGACACCCTCACACAGACATACATGCAAGCAAAACATCAATGCACATAAAATAAAAATAAATTTAAAAATATTAAGGAAAAACACTACCATCCACCACAATACTGCCTCCCCAAATGTCAAAATACTGCTAAAACAAGGAATGCTAAAAATACAATTACTATCATTTTGAATGCCTTCCAAATGATATTCAATATAATCATGTAACAAAGGATCTTTTCAAATGAAGAGATATCTGAAAAAGTGTCATTTCTAATAAAATACACCATTGACTTGATCACTCTTGTTTGTACTCCCACAGTCTAGCTGCTCATGTCATTTTGAGGTTCAAATTTAAAGTTCACCCAATTTCCATCCATTCTCAATACAATGAAAACAATAATGGAATTTACAGCCATAAATTGAAGTTTTCATGACAAGAAAAAAAAAACAGTGTCAGCAAACAGAAACTGAAATGGCATTTCTAATGACTTACTACCTTTGCTAGATAACAGAAAAAGCAAGCGGGGAGGGGGCAGGGTTAAAGGAAGGTAAGGGAGGAAACAATGCAATTATGCCTTCATTTTTAAAGAAAGTAATACATCATAACAATGAGCACCAGTGGCTGCGAGAAGACTACATGAAGGCTCTATAACATTTCATAACAGATATAGCCTGGCAATGCCTGAACCCAGTGATAAGTCATTTTTCTATGTTTACTTCTACCTGAAGTTCTCTGAGTGTCTTTAATCTGAGGTCTCGTCTCTTCTGTTACCTTGGAAAATTCTTGGCCAATATATCTTAAGTTTCCATGTCTGATTGTCTTTTCTGCCTCCTTTTCTTTTCTTTTTGAGGAAAGGTCTCACTAGGTCTCATCTTCCCAAGTGTTGGGATCATAGGTATGTACCACTACACTTCATTCCTTTTTTGTTGTTACTATTTTGTTTTGAGACACGGTCTCACTATGCATCCCTGACTGCTGTAGAACTCACTATGTAAAGCTGGCTCAGATTCATAGAGATCCACCTGCCACTGCCTCCTGAGTGCTAGAAGTATGCACCAGCAAGTCTGGCCTTCCTTTCTTAGTCATAAAACAAATGTATTTACGTTGAGCTTTTTTGTTGTTGTTTTGAGACAGGGTTTCTCTGTGTAGTTTTGGAGGTTGTCCTAGAATTTGTGCTGTAGACCAGGCTGGCCTGAAACTCACAGAGGTCCACCTGCCTCTGCCTCCTGAGTGCTGGGATTAAAGGCGTAAGCCACCAACACTATGTTGAGCTTTTAAAAGTGTTTTGTGGTGGCTGGAGGGAAAGCTCAGTCAGTGTTTAAGAGCATTTGCTACTCTTACAGAATAAGAGGTTAAATTCCCAGCACCCACATGGCAGCTCACTCCTGCATGTAACTCTGGTCCCAGGGGATCCACTGCCTTCTTTTGACCTCTGCAGGAACTTCCTTCACCTGGTCACATACACATCAGGCAAAACACTCACACATAAAAATAAAGGTTAAAAAATTTTCAAGTGTTTTGTGTTAAGCATCTATTAATAAATGAATTATCTGGTTCATTATGGTAATGTCCACAATTAAAAACAAAAAAGAAGTAAATTTTATAATAATGAAAACTTTTAGATATGCAAATGTACCTCCAATACCTTAAAAGAAAAATTATCATATATAGTCACTGAAGTATCTGTTTTATAAGGTCATATCCACAGGTAAGGACAGGCCCTAATAAGCAAATCCTGGCATGCAAACATTAAAAGCAATGGTGTGCCTTTCTGAGCAGGTATGGCTTTCATATCCATGGCATTTTCATGAAGGGCTCATTATATTTCTTTCTTTCTTGAGAGTGACAGTAGGTGCTGTGATGATTTCTTGTCATCCCTTTTTTCTTGCCATTGTCTTAGTGAAGGAAATAGATCAATTGTGCAGAACTGGTCTCTCTGCTTCTTGGCGTATCATTAGTCTTCTTCCTCTATCCCTTTATTACATGAAAGCTGACAGTCCTACAGCCTTGATCAAATCCAAGCTAATTATTTTGGGTTGGAACATCATTATCCACAGGTACAAAATAATTGTTTGCTGCACTTTTTGTAAAGCTAAGTTTTGTTAGTGAACTTTAAGGGAGGATTTGAGCTAGCTAATGGTAAAGTTTCCATTTCCCTTTGTTCTTAGGGTTTTCATCAACAACGATCTTTCCTAAATAATTTTTTTAAGGACTGAAAATGTCATTTTCTAATTGCATTATTCCTTTCACTTTCATTAGCTGGGAGCCTTCTATAAAGAAATGTCTGTACCAATCAACCAGCACTAGCTTTGTTACCCTGCAATACAATTCATTAAGCCAGCTATCGGAATGATAGGGTACTGATGGAGCCCTAGTTATCAATTAACTATGCAGAGCAATTTTAAGCATTGTAAATGTATGGGCTATTACACATTTTTTGTTCAAATCCATTCAAGTCATTATTCTCTTGGATACTAATGGCTCCATCCTTGGTCAGTAGAAACTTCAAATCTGCAGCAACATGTCTCAGACTTATGCTGTCCTTTTCCTGATCCAGACCTGAAATCTCCTCTTTCTTCTAACAATTCTGATTCTATTTCATGGGAAAGTCTGGAAAGACCACAATAGAGTCTGGTGGCTTGAATAAGAATGCCCCTACGGGTTCATATACTTGAATGCTTAGTCACCAAAGAGTGGAACTGTTGGAAAAGATTAGAAGGATTGGGAAATATGGTCTTGTTAGAGGAAGTGTGTCACTGGGGGAGGGCTTTGAGATTTCAAACATCTATGTCAGGCCTAGGCTCTCTGCCTGTAGATCAGGATGTGTAGCTCTTAGCCATGATGAGAACATATGAAACTGTTAGTAAGCCCCCAATTAAATGTTTTCTTTTATAAGAGCTTTGGGAGTAGTGTCTCATCACAGAATAGACCACTGACCAAGATAGGGAAGAAGATAGTCTTGATCTAACTTTATAAAAAGAAAATGACAGCCCAAGGAAAACAGATAATTGCCTACAATAAAATTCTAACTAATCAGTGACCTTTCCATGTCAAGACATTATCTGTGGCTCTCTGAGCCTTTATTTTATGTTTTGTCATTTTGTTTTCGTGTTAACTGATTCCCCCACTATACCAAAATTACATTTCAACAAAGACTACACTATTATATGCATATTTCACATGACACTGTATATACTAAATTTGTCAATTAATTATTTTTTTAAAGAATTACTTTAGCTGGGTGGTGGTGGTGCATGCCTTTTTTAATCCAAGCACTTGGGAGGCAGAGACAAGTAGACCTCTGAGTTTGAGGCCAGCCTGGTCTGCACTACGAGTTCCAGGATAGCCAAAGCTAAACTAAAAAACCTTATCTCAAAACCCTTCCCCCAAAATACCTAACACTGAAGTGCATGAAAATAAAAATGGGTTGAGAATGGTGGCCCATATAAGGTCAATCTATGTGCTAGAGTCCAGGCTGGCCTGAGCTAAAATCCAGTTAGGGGGAAACATTAAATCAAAATTCTGTTAATAAGAAGGAAATTAAGGCTAGAGAAATGGCTCAGTAGCTAAGAACACTCAGTACTCTTCCAAAGTACCCAAGTTCAATTCCAAGCACCCAAATCAGGCAGTTTCCACTGGTATTCATGGGCATGTACCTTTGTGCTAGTGCATACACACACACACACACACACACCAAAATTAAAAAGAAGGAAATTAGGAGATAGGGATGTTACTCAGTGGTAAAGCACTTGTAGCATGTGTGAGGGCCGTTGGGTTTGATTCCCAGCATGGTGGGGGAATTTTTCTTTAAATTCCATGCACATAACATACCAATGGTAACTAGTTTATATTAAGATTAGAAGACAGTGTGAAGGGCTGGTGGACAGCTCTATGACACAGAATATGGCTGACATGCTGGAGACCATGGATTCAATCTCCAACATCAGGTAAATAAAACCAATACAACTCCTTATGTGCCCTGTGAAAATATTAGCTTATTCCATTTAACTACCTGAAAACCTTCAGTTTGGATTTGTATGCACATATACATATACATATACATATACATATACATATACATATACATATACATATACATATACATATACATATACATACACATACAATTAACTATGAAAATCTCCTCAAAGCAAACTAGCTCTAACAATTTTTACTTTAAATACCTCAATTTTAAAATGCTTTATACAATGTTCTAGGAAATAAAAATTGAAAATCAAACCATCTTTTGCACAAGTTAGATGCTTGTACATTAATTCCACAAATACACTAACCATATTAGGGCCACTGACATGAGACCATACAAGCTTTGCAAACAGCTGTAGAATTAAATTAACTCTTACTGGTGATAGGAGTTGCATTGTTGGGTGTGTCAGCTCTCAGATACTGAGTCGTCTGGGTGGATGGCTGAGAAAGCCCTTGGGAACTACTGCTGGCGCTGATGCTGCAAATAATTTTAAGAGACATATTTGACAAGTGAACCTCAAAAAGAAATTTCTTTTGCAAACACATAAAATACATGTAGCTTTATAACCTGCCTAAAATTCTGATAGAGATCACAACAATGCAAATATCCCAATCAGTATTCCATACTGAACTCCTAAGTTACTTCACATTGTGGGGCTCAATTTAGTCTTTCATTTGTACTTCCAAATTGACCAAGCGGGTCATCATAGCAAAACTGTTCGGAAATGTAGGTGGAAGTCCTCAGAGAACAATTCTGAACCTCACACAGGGTGTGCCAGGGAACTATGGCTCATCTCTCTAGAAAAGAGCCCGTGGTGCCATTGAGCTGGACTGGCTTTCAGAAAGGGGGAGAAACAAGCGCCTTTAAGCAGTGGCCCAAATCAGATGGACCTCAGATGGAGTGCCACAATGTAAGCCAGTGTGTCCCACGCGCAGCATGGGAAGCAGCATCTTATCTGGCTCACTGTTTATTCACCTCTTCACCTCCCCTTACCCCACTTCCTTGGAATTCCCAGTTCTCAGAAACCTCTAGTATGTGAAACATGACACCATACTCCTAAGTAAGAGGAGACCCTGAAGGAGGTGGCTGCGAATGTTGTTAATCAGGTAATTACAGTATCTGTAATTACTATGAATCAATAGTTCCCAAATACATTCTTCTGCCTTTTCAGTGGGTGGCAACCTTATCCCAGGTCACCCTTGGGTACATCCTGATCTCGCTGCCTTATTTCTTTTAATTTTGTAGCCTCGGAGAAGTAAAACAGAGAGATTAGCATAAAGACTAAAACCAGGCAGCCAGATATGGCTCCTGCACCTAATGAGGCAGTAGAACCCATCAGAGGCTCCAAATTTCCTACATGTGAAGGAACTTTGGACTGACTGCTCTTTGTACCTTTTCACTGTATTTCTAAAACCTGGTGGTTACAATGAAACTGGTGATCAACTGTCATATAATCTGGAACACTTACATATGAATTTGTACTATATCAATTTCAAGAGCCCAAACATACATGTGAAAAACATAAAGACATAAAACATCCACATAATGAGTACTGTAAGCTCTATGTAGCCTTTTAGCAATAATAATGCAATTTAGAGTTACCCACTATTGTAGCTAAAGTACTGTGATAGGGGTGTTCTCCGATAAACATTTGGAGAGCATCTGTATACGCAAGCCATTTTGCTCAGCACATCTGCCATCTGAAAATGCCTATATATCTAATGGGATGCCCTCAGCAGGCCTTCCCTGAAGATGCTCACATTTCAGATTACTATCTTTCTATGTGTTGCAGTCAGCTTTGTTTCCAAGCAACTCTGCTGAAGGGACTTTCAACTCAGAGAATATAACAAAGATTTCTCAGGACATCATGTGGTCAGAGTTCTGGAAGTTATTAAGTAGTGATTTATGTGAGTTTACATGTGTAGTTGGTCATAAGCAAATGGAGAACATAAACCCTTAAATCATAATTGCCAGTGGCACTGCTTAGGCAAACTATTCGATCCTTCTGGAGCCTCAAACCCTTTGGGGATAGAAGGAACATCAAGCTACTCCCAACAAGACTGCTAAAAAGGGTTCCATGGAAGATGTGTAAGCACAGCACGGAGGACACTGCCTGGCCCTTAGACACACATGTATAAATGATTAGTATGTCACCATGAGGAATGCTATGCAACACATCCCGAACCTTAGTGTAATAAGGGCCTACAGGGTATGCTTGCTTAGTACTTCTCAAGGATCTCACTAAAATTCAGCATTCAGTGCAGAAGGGGGAAGGGTTGCATCTCAAAGGGGAAAGCAGATGAGGAATTCCTCCACAGAAGTGGAGCAAGAAAACCTACCTCGCAGGATTTATGTGAAGCTCAAATTCATGGATATGCCCTGCAAGCAATGGTACCTATGGCTGAATAAACTTCAACAACTGAACAGTAGGTGGCACTCTTGAGTTACCTAAAAATGTTTCAGCAGTCCAGCAACCTTAGGGCTATCTAGGTTAGATTTTCATTTCCTTAACAGATATTGTGGGGGGGGGGGGGGGAATGCCCAAGAAAGAAATGAGCAAAGCAATAGTAGAGAGAGAAACATTCTTTGAAACCCAAAACTTACTATTATGAGGAGAGCAAGGAGACCTGCCCCAGGCCCTGTAAAGCCCACACCTTCAAAGCTACATCACAAGAGGTAGAAAACAGACGAAAATATGTATTTACTAACATTTAATAGTTTAAGACTAGTCTAAATAAATTTGATTTTCATAAGCAAGTAAGTATAAGTTTAGGATAAGCTAAGAATTTAGACAAAGATCTTCAAAATACTAAATTCTTACTCTATTTTTAGTGAGTTATCTATTCAGTCAATAAATATTTATCAAGTATCTCTCAGGTGACGTGTGCTGCTCTGGCTGCTGAGGATACAGCAGTGAAGACAATGTCTTTCCCACCCTATGTGACAGCTGGGACTTCTTGCTGAATGTGTCATCGAGGCAGACTGCGAACTCTATGGGAACAGCCTGTTCACCCTGCCCTCTCCAGCACCTACACCAGTCCTAGCACAGTAAGCCCAAATGGGCCCCTGCGGGAGCCCAAATCACAGCAAGCCAACTTAGTGAAAGAGAGGCCACGCTCATGGTGTGGGAAGACACCCACAAGAAAGAACGCCTGCTTCTGATGTGAGCAGCTGATACAATTTAGTGTAGTAAATTGACTTTTCTGTTTCTAGTCATCATTCAGAAGAGCTGCTGAGTGTCCTGGATAGTTTTGTGAACTGAGAAAAACCACTCCCATCAGGCTGGCCTGCGGCAAGCCTGTGAAGCATTTTCCTGACTAACGACCCGTGTGGGAAGGTCCAGCTCACAGTGGGTGGTGTCCTCCCTGAACTGATGGGCCCAGGGTGTCTAAGAAAGCAGACTGAACAAGCCAGCGAGCAGTGCTCCTTCTGACATGGTTTCTACATCAGTTCCTGCCCTGACATCCCTCTGTGACTAGTGTGACCTGAGTTAGTAACTGGAATAAACCCTTTCCTCCCCTAATTCTTTTGGTCATCGTATCCTATCACAGCAATAGATACTCTAAGCTGGGTGTGGTGGATACACAGAGAAACAAACTCAAAGAAAAAGAAAACAAAAGAAACTCTAGGACTCTGTACATTACCATATATGCCATTCTGCTACAATATTAAGTGTAAAAACAAATACAGGAAAAAAAGAAACACTTTGCCACTGTAATGGTGAGGGCAGTGGGGTGCTGGAAAAAACGGAAAGCAGAAAAGAAAATGAAAATACTGCCAAATAGCACATCCAAGCATCTCATATGCAAAGAATTGATTTCCCAATCTCTAACAGGGAGGCCACAAAGAGGACAGTGGCAGACCCATTTCTGGGGGAGACAGACACTCTGCCCCTTCAGGACAGACTCACTTGGTGTAACAGACTACAGATCAGTTTGCTATGTTGGGAGCGGGAAAGCATGGACTCCATGTGTCCCTGTTGAGAGCACACCTCAGGGCAGCTACACTGTCTCTAAAGAAACTCTATACGTAACAGGACACTGATTCCTGGATGCTCACAATGAATGGGTTTTCTACCACCACAAGAGTTCATGGCAAAGCCTCCCAGGCATGAAGTCTGGCATGAAGAAAGCATTTTATATAACTAGAATACAGAAGTGATCAGAAAGTAGACTTCCTGCTCTGCACTAGCTGTAATGGGGCAACCCCAGAGGTCACTGTCTTTAAGTCAAGAGGACTCTGCAGACAGCAGCAGGTGTCAGAGCACTGCATAGGAATCTGGTCACCACCATCAGCTTGCCTGGTGTGTAGTAAGTAACTTCTAGCAGGAAGGGGATCCCTGAAGAAACCACGATTAGCGCACTGCACCTTTCTGAGAATGGGATCTCCACAGAGGCGCTTGCTGCATGTAGGGGGAGACTCACTACCCCTCTAGTGTCATTTCTTTAAGCCCTACAATCTCTGCTCCAGGTAAGGAGGCATAAGACTAGTGATGGAGCCGGACACAGAATACAGGTGGCCTGGCCCCAGAGGCTAGCTCTCAGCTACCAGGCTATGCCCTGGAAACAAGCAATAATATAAATTGCTTTTATTCAGACAGTATATAGAGACCTAGAGAGCTTGAAGTTCTACTCATGTGTGGTGACTACTTACTTAGCAGAGAGACACATATGTTTCATGGAATCTAAGTTACAGCACAACTTAGGCCTGTGTGAACTCGTGGCCTTAACACACACCAGCGGTCAAGGAAAGCACAAGTCTACGGGCATCAGAAGAGACCTGCGAATCGGGTGTAACAGTGTGTGCCTGTCAGGAAGTGGAAGCAGGAGGATTAAGAGTTTAAGACTGAGACCAGTTTGGGTTCCATAAGACACTGCCTCAAAAAATCCAAACACATAAAATATAGTAGGATTTATGGCTATCCTGTCTTCAGTAACTCCTGTCATTTTTATCATCTCTCAAAATTGTATACAAATATCTGTTACCACTTTTATTCCCTCAACTGCTTCCAAACGCCGGTTCTTCCTCTGTTAAATCAATGAACTCCACTGTCACAGTGTACACCTAACATTATAAAACAGCATCCGCCATCCTCATTAGTTAGCTGTCAACCTGAGCCAGCCTAGAGTCAGTCATATGAAGGAGTCTCAACCAAAGAACTGTCCAATCAGATGGGCCTGTGGCTGTGTAGATGAGGGAATTAATGGCTGGTGTGAGAGGGCCCAGCCTCCTGTGAGCACTGCCCCAGGCAGGTGAGCCTGGGATGGATAAGAAATCGACTGGACGGGAGTGAGAAGGCAGGAAGTTAGCATCATTTCTGCCCCAGGTTCCTGCCTTAGTGACAGACTGTGGCCTGAAAGTGTAAAACAAAATAAAGCCTTTCCTCCTCTACGGTGGTTTTGGTCAGAATTCTTTACCATGGCAACAGAAAAGCCAATTACAGCACCTGCACATGTCCCATGGGATTCCCATCACGTCTCTCTTCTTTCTCCACTCAGGAAGGGCAAGAGCACAATGGAGGGAGACAAAGTACTTAGCAGTACAGGATCCAACCTGCTCCCCGACCTTTCTGGATCTGTTTATAAAGGAATGTTTACCTCACGGGCCTACCATACAGTGTTAGGACTGAGAGTTTAGGGAGAGGAGATACTGCTCTCTGCCTGGAAAAAGCTTACATTTTTGTTGTGGGAAAGATGGTGATGGATCTGGAGGTTTGGGTTGACAGGAAGTCCCCATGGCCCCAGTATGAACAAAAGCTCTGAAGGGCAAGGTGCAGGGCACAGCGTGAGCTAAGGAATCACCAGACAAGGCACAACTAAGGATTCAACAAGAGAGGCAGGAAGGTTCGAGGTTCAAAGTCAAATACAACGCTGAGAATGTCTTTAGTTGGTGTGTGGGAGTCACGAAGGTTGTGAGCACATCCACCATTCCATCTTTGCCTCTCACTGCATTCTGGCCACAGAGTCATCTCTGACTCACCCAGGTTAGGCGGGCACCTTCTGTATTCCCACACTGCATTATACATATCACAATCATCAATTCTATACTGTAATTACGGGTTAGCATCAAAGAACCTTGATACCATGAGGTGTATCATTAATCTTTGTAATCCCAACACTTAGTATGATTGTCCAGCCAGGTATCTCTACTTTGCCGTACATTAGGATCACCCAGGAAATTTTAAAGAACAGCAGATACCCGAGTTGGGGGTGGGGAGGGAAAGCAGGTGGGAGGAGGAATAAAGGGAGGGGGTTGGGAGGAACTAGAAGGAAGGAAAGGAGACGTTTCAAAAAGGCAATTGGATTCAGGATAATGGAGATGAAAAACACATTTGACCTCTACTTCTCCCCAGGTTATAACTCCACAAAATTTAAAGGACAAAAACACAAAGACAGTAACCGAGGCATTGTACTTTTCTTCTTTGGTTGGGGCCTGATCATACTCCCTCCTCCCCTTCAGCAGTGTGCATGGATGGGGGGTTGGCGGGCACTCATGCACATGAAAGCAACCAATCTTTTTCTTTCCCCGAAACATGTACAATACCTGTCATCCAGTTCAATCCTTTTCATACTATGAAGGTGCAAAACGGCTAATATTATTGCTACAAGAAAAATTACTGCACAACAAACCCCTACGCTGATATAAAACACTCGCGTGGAAGTAGTTGGAGCTGCATGCACAGGATCATCTAAAACAAAAAGGAAAATCACATTAGGCTTTTAAACAAAGCTGATGGCATCCTCTGTCCTAACAGAGTGAGTACTCTCTGTTCCTCACAAAAAAGGCCTGCCTTCCATCACTCATTCTTTGATAAAATCACATTCCCACAGTGTGATGCTTACACAAATTTTAGTGTTTTTGTTACAGTTTTAAGAAAAGACTTTAAATACAATTTCTGGATAATGAGAACCATAGTCCCTCAAAAGTAGTATATAAAAAATACCCCAGTACGTAAGATATATAGCCGAGCCACAGAATGTTCTCCAGTAAAGCAATGTTCTGCAGCACATTTACAGAAACAGAGAAACAGAATATAACAGAAATGGAATACTTCTGCCTTGATTATGTGGCATGAAAAACAACTAGAGTAACTGCCATATTTTATCTTATGTCATGTTAATAAATTTACAGCTTTGAGGCTACATTTAGCTAACAGTCACCTGCTGGGCAGATAGCACAGTTTTTTTTATCAATAAATATTATTCTGCTTCTTTGATTTTTTAAAAAAGGTTCTATTGATTAAATATGATTATACCCACCTAATATTATTTTAAGAGAAGAAACACCTCGAAAATAGGAAAAGTAATTCAATGCACAAAAGAGTACACCATACACACAACCCTCCCTCCCTCCCTCCAACGCTGATCAGAGGACAACAGAAGGCTAACTGAAGGGGCTCATAAGGACAAAAGTACAAATATTATGAGCAAAACTGGTGAGATAGAGCTGCAGATGTTTCAACAGATGTGAAATATGCCATAATCCTATTTTAAAAGTCCTCAAGGGATTTGGAGTTTATCCCAAGTGAGCTGGGCAATCACTACAAGGCATCAGGCAAAGCAGAGACACTTGAGTGGTCCAATGACTGCATGCTGGGGGAAGCAGCTGCAGCGGGAGCAAGAGCAGAAGCTGGAACGAATTGGACATTCCTGTTACGAGGGTCAACCCAGGAAGAAGCTACAGTGGCTTTGCTGGAGAGTGGGTAAAGGCAGGGAGGAAGCAGCTGTGAAGCAGAGTCACAAACCCTACAAGGCTCAAAGGAAAAGGAAGCAAAACTCGGGCTTAAGGAATCACTTGATGCTATCTTTACAAAGATATAAGTGAAACAGGCTGGAGAAGGTTGAGAATTCGTGGACTCTTTTTCCTTGTGTACAAGTTAAGTTTGAAATTACAATGTAGAGACGTCAAATTTAAAAAAACAGACAAGCACTGGGTAGTGGAAACAGCTCAGTAACAGATTTGCTTGCACAAGCCTGACTACCTAACTTGGAATGCACATAAAAGGCCAGATGTGGCGCTGTACACTTACAATTCAGCACTCCTACAGCAAGGTGAGAGGTGGGGACACAAGAACCACCCAGAAGTTTATGGGCCGGCAAGCCTGGACTACATAGTGTACTCCAGAAACAAGACCCTGACTCAAACAAAATAGACAACCAACTCTCCTAAATTCTTCTCTGACTTCTACAGGTGTGCTATGTGCATGCGCATGTACACACACAGACGCATACACTAACAGACACGTTTAAAAAGAAAGATATAGATATATAGAATAGGTCAGGACAAAAAAAGTTATAGTTTTCAAAAAGGGGTAGGGGCTTATGTGGAAGGGAAACCCAGCAGGGATGGGGAAAGGTGGATATGATCAAAACACATTATACACATATGTGAAATTCCTAAAGTATAGCTAAAAACGTCATTTTTTTAAAACAGTAAAAGGAAAAACAAAGTTGCTTTCAAAAATTCAAACTTGCCTAGCAGCAGTGATGCACACCTTTAATCCCAGCGCTTGGGAGGCGGGGTGTAAGGGCTCAGGCATTATGCTGGCCTGCCCGTTACCTGGCAGAATGCACTCAGGCAGTACTCTGGTCAGCCCAGGGTTCCATGGTTGCACAGTCTGCACACAGGTGCAAAGAACCCCTTTAAAAGAAAGACCCCGTCCACTTTACCTCTCCCCCCACTTCTCTCTTTTCCTCTCTTTCCTGCTGTTCCCCTGGGGCAGACAGGACTTTTCCTGTCTCCCTCTTCTCTTCTGTCCTCTTTCTGTCTCTGTGTCTCTTTACCTCTTTTCTCTTTCTTTAACTCTTCCTAATAAAACTTCTCATTTAAGCTCTGTCTGCCTGGCGTGTTTGTCCTCCACCTCGGTCACCCTCGCCTGCCATGGAATCCACCAAGGTTCCCCAAAAGCTTTATCATAACAAGAGGCAGATCTCTGTGAGTTGGAGGCCAGCCTGGTCCAGGACAGTCAGGGCTATTACACAGAGAAACCTTGTCTTGAAAAACAAAACAAAACAAAAAAATTCAAATTCTAAGCTGGACATCGTGGCACAAACTTTTAATCCTAGCACTGGGAGGAAGGTCAGGCAGGATTCTGGGCTTCAGGCTAGCCTGTGCTACATAGCAAGACTTTGCTCAAAAACCAACTACCAAACAATTAAACTTTGAGAAAAAAAATCAAAAGATTAATCTATCTGAGAGATTAAGTGAGATGGCCAGCTGTGGCCTAAGTGAAGACAAGACTCTCAAGAGCTTCTGCATGCCAAGGGAGAGCTGTGAAGTCTTGGGAGGGGTGGAAAAGTCCTGAGGCCTTCGTGGACAACATGACCCACATGGTGGCCAGAGCAGAGCAGTCGGCTGGGCAGGCTGTCCGTGTGCACTCTGTCCAGCTACTCAGCTTCCAGCATGGATAGCTGCTCCTACCCACTCTGATGCCCAGCTGTCAGAATCCAGCCGCCCTGCAGGTCTCAGGCGCTTTCCTTAGACAGATGCTATCCTTCAGAGGAGGGTACACGCTCCCCTCCCCACCCACGGTTTCCAAAGTCCCTTATGCTCTCCGGATCTCTCAGCCAACCACGCTGGGCTGCCATCACCGCCTGATGCATATTCCATCCGCTGAGACACTCCAAGCACTTACAGGCTGGGGTTGCTTGCTCAGCTCTACCTCTGCCTCAGTGGTATCCCTCTGTACATGGTAGGTTCAGTAAATGTTGAATAGAGGAAGTAAAAGTTGGAAGGGAAAGAGCAAGGAAAAGAGAGAGGCCAAGAACATTCTACACTGCTCTTAGTGAGAAATACCCTATGAACATTAAAAAAGCACCAGAATTTCTATTTTGTTTGTTTGTTAGTTTTTTCTAGAGACAGGGTTTCTTTGTGTAACAATCCTAACTGTCATGGAACTTGCTCTGTAGACCAGGCTGGCCTCAAACTCACTGAGATCCACCTGCCTCTGCCTCCCGAGTGCTGGGATTAATGGTGTGTGGTTTTGTTGTTGTTGTTGTTGTTGTTTGCTTAAATGGAATTTCTAAGTAAACTTGGGAAACAGTGACATTTACCGTTTTTTCTTTTCTTCCTTCTCAGGGATAAACTAAAGGAAATAGTCTAGCAAGTACATAATCTCCCCCCTTTTTCATAAAAAAAAAAAGCCCTACTTTGAGACAGATATTTTGTGCTCTGAGGTGCTAAAAAGATAAATAAGAAGCACACAGGACCACCATGAACTATTCTTACCAAAAGAGGTGACCCTACATCGAATTAAGTTCAAAATTTAACTTCCAATTATGAGAAAGAGTTAAAAGCAGGTTAAATAACACAAGAGGGATATATAATTTGACAAATTCTATAGGACAAAAAAAAAGACACAATTTCATCAATTAATAAAGAGGTGTTTCTGGTGAATATAAAATATATATTAACCACACTATGTATAGGCTTCATTTAGTTCCTGAGGAAGGAAACTATAGAAAGATGGTTTAGGCACAATTAGTAAATTTGAACACAATAGAAGTTACTAAGTAATTTCTTCTATTTTACTATATGTGATAAATCAAAATGAGTATATGCTGGGTAATAGGGGTTTTTAAGTGACTTACTTAGAGGCAAAATAATGTGATGTTTGGGGAATGCTTTAAGACACGTTAACTCCCCCTAGCCCACCAAACTGGAAGTAGTAATGTATGGAGTAACACTGGTACATATAATCATTACTTAAGACATGCATATCCACCAGTGCATACTCTGAACTTCTGTATACTTGCAACTCTTCTTGGAAATCTATTTCTATAAAGATCATCTGATAGTAATACCACCTGAGGAAGAGAAAGACCCAGTGTGTTCATAAGAAAAAAAAGAAGCCTGTAAATAATGCCTAAATATTATCAATACCAAGAGTAAACAAATAAATAAATTTAACTGATGAAGTAAAATTTCTTCTCTGTGTGCTTAAATAAATAAGAGGCTGGAGAGATGGCTCAGCAGTTAAGAGCACTGACTGTTCTTCCAGAGGTCCTGAGTTCAATTCCCGGCAACCACATGGTGGCTCACCACTACCTTGAATGAGATCTGATGCCTTCTGCTGGCATGTAGGCAGAAGACTGTATACACAATAAATAAATAAAATAATAAATAAATAAATAATATAAGCTTAGGCTGGGAGTGTAGGTCAGTAGAGTGCTTGCCTAGCATGTATGAAACCCTGAGTTTAATTCCCAGCACTCTAGAGGCAGAGAAACAAGAATCAGAAACTCAAGGTCACCCTTAACAACATACAGAGCTCCAGGCCAGCCTGAACTAGTAAGTGTTGGTCTGTGTGTCTGTCCCATTCCTCCCACCATGTGTATTATATCTCTGTCACTGTGTCTCGTTCTCTTGGTGTGTGTATGTGTGTTGCATGCAGTTGTTTGTATGTGGGTGCATATGTATAGAGACCAGAGTCTGACATTCAGTATCTTCCTCTATCATTTCCTTCCTTGCTTTTTGAGACAGGATCTTTCACCAAACCTGGAACTCACTGACTGGCTAGGCTAACTGTGTCCGGCAGGCTCTGCAGATCTGCCTGTCTCTGTCCCTCTATCCCCCCCACCTTCCCGTGCCACCCAGTGCTGAAGTTACAGGAGTGGACTGCAGCACCAGGAATCTGAACAAGTCTTCATGCTTGCATAGCACTTTACCAATTAGGTCATCTCCCTCTCTCAAAATAAAATATAAAATAAATAACATAAATCTGCATTTTCACCCAGATGAAATTAGCTAAGGGTTGGGCCCAGGTTATGAGTCAGATTCTAACACTCTGCTAATGAAGGTCTTACACATATTTTTTAATATTTGTCCCTTTATTGGGCCTACCTGAGAAAAAGCACAATATAAAGTTTTGCTCCTAAAAGGTATATTAGATTGATAGTACTGTAAAAGAGGCAAGTTTGAATTCTCACAACCTTCAATACCCGACCAGCTTCACTTGATCTATGCATCAGTCTACAGAACACAGCAGAATAGACAGCAAACTAACGCCACACTGCAGGCTTCCACTGTCACAAGCATGTCCACATGTGCTCAGGCACTGCTGCACTCTCATGACGGAGAAAGGTAACACGGGGACACTTACAAATAGTTCTGCTAGTGTTTTTGTCCAAGGCTGAAGTTTTTACTTCTTCAAGTTCTGGATTAAAAGGGAAATAAAAAGTACTTCAGAAATTGTTCTCCATAAGAATCCTTATATACTAGCACATCTTCTGAACATTGAACTAAGTCACAGGTATTCCTGGTGAGACAATGAAAACTACTACGCCATTCCAATAGTCATCGGTGCAATCACCAGTAAATAAATTGCCTATGCCGGTTACTTATCAACTCCCAATGAAATGGGTTTCTGGGGTCAACAGTGTAAAGAAACCCACAAACTTACACTGTCTTCATGGAAACTCTTAGCACAACAAGCTCAATGGAAAGGCTCCAGAATTCTAGAGGATGAAAAACCCTGACCCTAATCCTACCAATAAGATAAAGAAACTCACGGCGAGGGGTGGGGGGGAGTGGGACCTGGGAAGAATAGAGGGGGTAAAGAGGAAGGGAGTTGGTCATGGGGGAACAGGAAGTTGAGGGGGTGGGGGTAGAATAGGGGGACGAGGGAATCATAGGATCGAAGACAGATCAGGCACCAGAGTGACCTCGAGTGATCTAAAGGTATAACATCAATTGGCAAGCTAAGCAATAGTGGAGGGACCACCTCGAATGCCCATTCCTGATAATGAACTTGATGTCTATAACCATCCGGGAGCCTTCATCCTGTGACTGATGGAAGCAGAGGCAAACACACAACTAAGCACTGAACTGAACCCAAGGAACCCAGTGACAGACAGAGAGGAGTGATGAGCAAATTGGCAAAGAATGGGCTGGCAAAACCAGCAGAGACAGCTGATCTGAACAGGGGAGTGCTCTTGGACCCCAGACCGACAGTGGGGAGGC
This sequence comes from Mesocricetus auratus, assembly GCF_017639785.1. NCBI lineage: Eukaryota > Metazoa > Chordata > Mammalia > Rodentia > Cricetidae > Mesocricetus > Mesocricetus auratus. The sequence goes on along the minus strand of NW_024429267.1, from coordinate 41,093,228 downwards.
CAGCATGGGACTGATCTGGACCCCCCAAATGTGAGTGTCAGTGAGAAGGCCTGGGCAACCTATGGGGCCCTGAGCTGTGGATCAGTGTCTATCCCTGGTATACAAACTGTCTTCATGTGCCTATAGCACAAAGAGAGATGCTCTCTCAGCCTGGACTCTTAGGGGAGTGCCTTGACCCTACCAAGAGTAAAATGACAGACTCTAGATATCCCCTATGTGGAAGGATTTGGCAATAGGGTGGGAGGGAGGGGGGGAAGGGGAGTACGGGAAGAGGGGAGGGAGAGGGAACTGGGATTGACATGTAAAACAAGCTATTTAAAATTAAAATAAAAAATGATAAAAAAAAAAGATAAAGAAACTTGTAGGGAGTAACAGCTCTTAGCATTCCACACAACACAGACAGAGATGTGCTTGCTAGTGCAGCTGTTTATGGGTCACAGGCTAGAAACCAGATAAATACAATAGGATCACATATTAGAGTCATGAAAAAAAAAACTGATTAAATGGGCAAGCTATGTCTCTTTTCAATGCAATATAGTTTCTTTGTTGGTATGTGTCTTGAAATTTGCCGTTGTAACTCACTTGCTGACCCTGGGTGTTTGAATAAGACCCAGCAGTAATTTCAACTGTGAAGTTTATAAATAGACAGTTTCATAAAGAAACCAAGAACACAGGTTGGCCTCTCGGCTGCAGCACTTTGTTTGAGCCTGGCCAGGTTACCTAGAGCTGATGTAAGGATACATGGGCTTACTGCATGTAATACGTACAGACCACGGGAAAGCATCCATTGAGTTTATGGTTTGTTTTGTTTCTACCTTAAACAGTAAACAGTTCTACCTTTTTGTAAATTCACAAGTTCTACCTCTGTACTACATGGAGATTAGATAACCTTTTAGAATTCTTAAAATTTCAAAACTCAGCCTTACTATGCTAGAACTCACTGCAAATGTGGTAATTTCCTGAGCAATAGACAATATAATTCAAATCCTAAACAGCTAATAATTATTAAGTACCCACAAGTGACACCCTGATTCTAGGCTAGATTTAATTATCCTTTAAACCATCTCTGAAACAGCATCATGCATATTTTACAGATGAGAACCTGAGCCTCACAGAGGTGTAATAACTATCCCCTATCCTGAGAAGAGCAGATATATGGTTCCAACCCAGGCCCACGATGCCCACCCCCCCCCCCCGAGTGAAGTTCCTGCAGGCCTACGTGACACGTCCCCACTCCCCACCCCCTCACCCGGCCAAGTGAAGCTCCTGCAGCAGCCAAGTTCACGAGCAACTGCTGAGCTCACTGCTGCTCCATGGCCCTGTGGGGTTTATCTCCCTCCTTTACCCTTCAGCCACACAGGCTCCACCTCACAGTCCTAATGGGATCTTTCTAGCAGTTCCACAGAGCTGAGAACCAGAGTGCGGCCGAGTAAGATCCTGGCTACCCGCTATCTGGGGTTACCCCAGAATTTCATCTACTTGTGTGCTTCCCCTTTTCTCACAACTACAACTAAAGACTTGGTCATAGTTAAGTCTGTAAACAAGCAACACAATCTCCTACAGACCTCTTATTTACATGAAACACACTCTGTTAAATAGATTCCTTACTTTTGTAGCACATTTTCCTTCGTTTAAAATTTAAAACTGTAAAGTTTTTTGAAGAATTGACTGTCAGGTTGAGCTGCATTAGTATCATAACTTCAGAGTCGACTTTGCCGGTACAGGAAAGCTCCACCCGAAACACTGTTAAAAGAAATAAGAGAAAATATTTTAGAGTCCTAAAAAATCAGATTCAATGCCCCAACAGTACCATTCATTCAATGCTTCCATGTATTTCTGCTCTCAAATAAAGCAAACAAACACATTTAAATAAATAGACCAGAGAGCTCTGGATAAGGAAGAGTACTGAAGAGAAAATGAACAGAGATGAAGGGACAATTACTGTCAAGCTTTTCGTGTGATTTTGAACATGCTAGTTTGTCTTTTATGTTCTGCTTTCCAATATGCTGAAGCTACAGAACCATAAGGCAAACCCTGCTGACCTTACCAGTCTCACTAGCAACAGTAACAAAATTACAGGATAAATAAAAGGAAAGACTATGCAGTAGTACCAAATGTAAGTATATATTGCTCCTAGCATTTGAAGGATATAAATGTCAGCAAGGTAGTATATGCATTGCTGTCTGCAGGGCACACATGAGATGCCCAAAATAAAACATATCATCACCATATTCCTAGAGCAGGGGCATCCTTCCTGTTGTCTGGGTAACAAAATGGGGGAAAACCAAAGCCATACTGAACTGGGTGGCAGGAGAGTTCCCGTTGGACTCAGAGCTATGACACACAGATGTGAAAACACATACATTAGCACACCACCAATGACAAACATATCTATAGTAAGAACATGTTTGGCAGTACTCTCTATGGAAAATGTGTATGTGTATTTAGTAATCACATTTAAAAATTGTCTTATATAAGAGTAATTACTCATAAGTACCCCTAGGAAATGAAGACATTGTTACTGGGATAAATTATAATAAACCTATAAATGAAACTGATAAATTCTCAGCTATGAATTAAAAACAACAGTGCCCCTTCTAAATAGGATTAGCTTTAAAAGTATTTCTAGTGATGTTAATGACCAAAAGTAGATTTTAGTAACTATTTTTACCTTTTAGTTTAAGATTCCTTCCCTACAAATCAAGAAGATATTAATTCACTATTTATATGAGTAGATCAGAGATTTAGGCATTTCTGAACATCCTTGCTGACCAATAAAAACTAACCAGCTTTCCAGCACTGTCTTAAAGCTTCCAGATGAATATGTGCCACTAAGAATGAGTGAATAAGTGAATTCAATTAGTGAATAAAACTTTAAAATCATCATTACCACCATTCACCTTAAAATCTCCATGTCCTAGAGCCTTTCTATGTTGCTTGGTTCTTATCAGCTTGGCACAAACTAGGGTCACCTGAGACAGAACCTCCAACCCAGGAACTGCCTCCATCAGACTACATATCTGTGGGGAATTTTCTTAATTAATGATTGATGTGGGAAGACCCAGCCCACTGGAGGAAGTGCCAGCCATGGGCAGTTGTATAAGACAGCAAACTAAGTAAGCCATGGAAAGCAAACCAGTAAACAACACTCCTCCATGATCTCTGTTTCAGTTCCTGCCTCTAGGTTCCTGCTTTGAGTTCCTGCCTTGAATTCTAGGATTCATGGATTCTAGAAAACTGAAATAAACCCCTTCCTCCCCAAGAGGTGTTTATGACAGCAACAGAAAACTACCCAGGACATCTTTCAAAGGGTCTGCTTACAAGCTGTGAGGGTGGTGGAAATAAAACACTCAGCCCATTCATTCAGACACAAACTGAACACCTATTGCATACCCACTGCTGTGCAAGGAATCACCAGACCCTGTAATAAGTTTATTAACAGTTACATGCATGCTGGTATGGGCAGGAAGCACAGAGGAGTTAACAATGGAGGCCGGACAGGAAAAGGGTGGTACAGACGTTGCATCTTACAGAATTGATAGATGGGAATTCACAGGTGGAAATAAGGGAAAGATGGCTCCAAATTGAGGTCAGTATGTACAAAGGCCTGGGTGTGAAAATTATATGCAAACTGGAACTGCTGCAATGCTGGTGCATATGCAAAGGCCTGGGTATGAAAATGAACAGACTGGACTCTTGGGGTACTGGCCAATGGCAGGTGGTAAGGGACACAGGGAAAAGGAGAGAAGTCTGAGATGAACCAGCTGACTGGAACAGGACACACCAGAGGCTTTGATGCCCTCTGGTCAGATGTCACCTAAGCATCTGGGCCACCCAAGTCAGTGATGGCAGGTGGGACTTAAACCAAAGGCAGTAAGAGTAGAAGCAAGCAACTCAGATGGAGATGCCAGCAACACAGAAAAGGAGCCAAGGATGAGCTAAGCAAAGACAGTTCTAAAAAGACAACAGAACTTATTAAAGTACTTTTCAAAGCCAGGCACTCAGTAAGCTGTCCTTGTAGGGATGTGAGGGAGATGGCTGAAAGCAGTATGCTAAGTCTGTCTTCGCTGACTCACCTGATAAAGTGCGTGGGACTTCCCCTTGAGCAGAAATATTGACCTGGGGCATGCCCATAGCCACAAAATTGTCTACTTGGAATCCCAGCTTATATTCAACCTGTAAAATGAAGAGAGATAAAAACATTGAACCTGTGACAACAGAAAGGAACTTCATTAATGAGTTCATTAATTAAGTAGTACATGAGCTATTCACAGGTACCAACAATCCCAAAAAAGTTCCAAAGAGCAGGTCTCTAATCCCAACATTCGGCAGACGGAGGAAGGAGGATCTCATTGAGTTTGAGGCCAACTTGGTCTATATAGTGAGTTCCTGGCTAACCAGGTCTACAAAGTAAGACCCTTCATCAAGAAAATAAATAAAAAATAAAAAGTTAAGTAAATAAATAAATAAGAATAATAAAGCTAAAATTATACTAGGCATTTTCAATCAGATAAAATTTCAACCTGAAGGTATTTGGTATCTAGAACAAGATCACCCTTTCCTCTAAAATCTACAAGTCTTTCCAACAACAATGATATAGTCATGATTTACCGTTACCCTGGAGAGGAAGCATTCATTCTCTTATTTAGCTCACCACAACACCATGACTCCACCAAGGGGTGCTAGAGAGCTATCCCTAAGGTACCCTTGAAGAGGACAACTGTACAGTTATGCCAAAGTGATCTCTGAGTAGGACCATAAAGCCAGGGAGCATGCATGAAGGAAAATTAGTGTGGATCTAGAATCATGAGGCCATGTGACCCACACAAATAAGCAACTTTTCCAAACTTCAGTTTTCAGAAAACCAGCTCATCCACCATGAGGAACAAAAGTGCTGACAATGTAACACACCTGTGACACTGGCTCGTGCCCTTTGCTAACTGTGGGCTTCAGCAGCCTTTCCCACTGCCAAGCTACACTTCTCAGAAACGACCAGTGTCCTGCCAACCTCAGGGACTCTCACACAAACCTCAGGATTCTGGGCACCTCTCATACTCTCAATCTCTTCAGGACCATCTTCCTTGTATTCTCCCTCAAACGTGGCTTTCCCTTCAGGCATCCTCCTCTTCTTCCTGATGTCCATTTCCTATCCTCCTCTTCTTCCTGATGTCCATTTCCTACACCTCACCTGGGTCGACATGTGGGGTTAGTATCCCCTTAAGGCTCTCAGGTCCTCCCTAGATGTCCTGTGTGAAATTACCCCCTCTACTCTGAAGCTCACTCACAGTTGATGTCTCATGCCATCAACACATCAACACGCTAGCACACGGGACTCTACAGAGGTTTCGACCACTGGCTCACTTTGTCTCCTGCCATCTTCTTGTTAACTTTGAAATGCAGTGTTCATTCTGACATACCACTCAAGTTCTCCATGTCCAAAACAGATACAAAAATACTGCCCACTCCATCCAAGATCCCAGCACTACCTCTGACCACCCACCTCTGGTCCCTACAAAAGCAGTTCTTTGTGCTCACTGCTCTAAGTCAGAAAACATTTATGAGGCATGTTTATGAGCTAAGGGTTGTGCTTATAGAAGGGGAAGGCAGTGGTCAATTAAACTACTTCCTTCCTTTCCAGCACAGCCAGGACCACTTGGTGTCATGTTCCCACAGCCTGTGCCCCAGCAGGGACACCACTGACATGGTCGTTTTGACACCTTCAGCTGGTTCACCTTGTTCCACACACTGGGATGGCCGCCCCTGCAGTCCTGCGGCCCTTGGCTCAGCTTGCTGGGGGAATGATATCCTGGAGAACAGTGCTTACACATGAGGAGGAGCCACGCCCCAGTCCTATGCTCAATGGCTGCTCTTCTTCAACCTCACCGACACTCCTTCCTGGTGCACCAAATGCTACCTTCCCCGATTCTTCACATTTGGCTAGCACAGAGAAATTTTTTTGTCCTTTCCAGCATCAGGCAGACCTGTCAGAGCATCCGCCCTCTGCACTCTGGTCCCAAGGAAAGCTCCAGCCTCCTTGTCAAGGATAAACCCTTCTCCCCATATGCTAGGCTCCAAGTCCTTCACCACAGGTGAGATCTCAACTTGCCTCTGACTCTCCTTTACCTACCAGGCATGTCCACCTTGTAACCCTACAGTCTCCAATTTAAGAGATTCTGGGTTGAGCTTCCCTTTTCACCAAACGCACAAAGTTTCTGTAATATGACGTGCTAGAATCCAGCCTCTGCTCACTATCTGTAGGAGTCTCCTCTCAGACACAGACAGGCACAGAGACACTGTCTGTGATTTCCTAACTAAAAGACACTCTGGGGCTAGGATCTCTCACCTGGGAAGTGAGTTACTTGGTACCACATCCTGCTCTCCTTTCCCTTCCCATCCCCATCCTCAGATATAAAAAGGAGACCCCACCACCACCACAGACAGGACTCTGATGCCTCTCTAGAGACCCTGCCATGCTGTCAGTCTCTGATGCTGGAGCCTGAACTCTCCTTGAGGTTCCTGTCATATTGTTGTCTCTCTGTCTGTCCATGACATTAACAGCTTTTCTAGAAACTCCTTACTCCCTAGCAGTCTCCTGCACTGTCCCTCTTGAACAACCCCCCCCTCCCCCCGGCAACCTTTTAATTCTTCTTTACTATTAGTCTCAGTTATTATAAGCAGAGGAATAGCTGCCCACAGACCAAACCCCTAGGAAAGCAAAGACTGGAAACAGTCACGGTGTCAAAGGACTCTGATGGCAGAGCTGAGGAAAAGGGACAAGAATAGCAGCGGGGTTATCTCGGTGTAGCCATGGGGAAAAGGAGAAAGGGAAAAGAAAAGATGCTGTAAGTGGAGACAGGCAAAATGAGGGGCAGGGCAGAAGCAGAGGAGACAAAGAGAGAGGACTAAGAAAATCAACAGCAGCTTAGAGGAACCACAGAAAGAAGCATGGAAGCTGCCCTGGATTGCGACTTCTCTGGACAGGCTGGGTGAGCATGGGGAGGGGGCATTGGGAGCAGCTCTCTCTGCCCACTGGGGTCCTTAGGATACCTAATTTTTAAATGTAGTTTTTGGAGACAGAGAAGACTGCCAATTATTGAAACCCAATTTCCTCTACTTTTGCATGCACTGATCTGTAAGGAACACCACTTGTCAATCACCTTTGGAGAAACAGCTATTTAGAAACTGCATCACAGACTACAAAACAAAAAACTCTGAACAGCAGTTGTTTATCAGAAAAATACATGAGCCAAAATACTTCAGAAAAGTTACTAGAGAAAACATAAATATTTGAATAAGCTAAAAAATAAACATGTTTGGTATTCTCCCCTTACTTGGAACACATGGCTATGTGAACAGGCAGCTGATGAGGAAAGCGTCTCCTTCTGGAACACAGAGCTAAAGTGGATATGCTTGCCTACGGTCCAACAGCCTTTTAATCTCTCTGAAATTGCCAGCACTGCCTTTCTCACAGCTACTTCCCTCCACTGGGACACAGCAGGCTGGCCCCAGAGGCTGCTGCTGGAGCTCTGACAAGCTCCCTGCAGACTCCCCTGGACTGAGACCAAGGAGAGTGGGTGGTGGGAGTCTTCTGCCACGTCTTAGTGTGTCTCTGCCTTCTGGCTATCTAGCATATCTACTGACACTTAACAGACACAGTTGCATGTTTTTTCTTGAACACTGGGGAATTTTCTGGAACATACAAGAAACTAATTATCTGCTAAGACCGCCTAGTAGTCTACTTTTGTGAGAGAATCAATACCAGAGCTCTACTCCCATCTTAAAATACAATTAGCACATTCTCAACCACTCACTATGGCACGTGTGACAGAGATGTTAAGAAAAAGACACACATAGCTCCAGCCTCTGAAGGAACTAAAATCTTTGGCAAGGCCAGTCAAGTAAACACCAGAGAACACTACCAGCAAAAGCTTTGATGTGGAAAACCTGATGTTAAATATCCTCCCTGCTGAAGTGATACACCAGGGAGCCTGGAGATCCTCGGAAGCAAGTATTTCATCTTCTGGCAAGATCTTAAAAAGCCCAAACTGACTTTCTGATAGAGTGTCAGAAATTTGAGAGTGACAGCCTTCCTTCTGAAAGTTTATGACTGCATCTCAGACCAAATGATCAAGAGACCCCATCACCATACACCACTCTTGCCCTTGTGGGAGACTGCCATTTCAGGTCACCCCTAGTTCCTGTTTCTTCTGCCTCCAGACTCATTTGAGCAAGTCCTTCACTACCTGGGTCACAGTTTCCTCTTGCAGGAAATGGTCAATAAACCAAAACACAGCTATACAAGAAAATGATAGTTATTTGAAGGAGGAAAACACACAAACCAACACAAAGCAACAGAGACCCTTTACCAGGACACATTGCTCACAACTCTGCACTACACAAAAGCATGAAACATTGAAGTGTACTTTGCACACTACACACACACACATACACACACACACACACTTTTTTTTTTAGACAGGTTTTCTCTGTGTAATGGCCCTGGCTGTCTTAGAACTCACTCTGTAGACCAGGCTAGCCTCGAACTCACAGAGATCTACCTACCTCTGCCTCCTAAGTGCTGGGATTAAAGGTGTACACCACCACATCTGGCTGGAGGATGTTTTTAAATGATACCTTTGGGCAGTTCCAGGACAGCAAAAGTTATAGGGTAAAACCCTGTAGAAAGAAAGAAAGAAAGAAAGAAAGAAAGAAAGAAAGAAAGAAAGAAAGGAAGGAAGGAAGGAAGGAAGGAAGGAAGGAAGGAAGGAAGGAAGGAAGGAAGGAAGGAAGGAAGGAAGGAAGAAAGAAAGAAAGAAAGAGAAAGAAAGAAGAGAAGGAGGAGGAAGAGGAGGAGGAAGAAGAGGGAGGGGGAGGGAGGGGGAGGGAGGGAGGGGGGAGGGAGGGACCTACAAAATAAAGGAATAATTTAGAGTTATACCAGGCTCCTCTAGTGTTTACCCTGCAAACATATATATTCATAGAAGACTCCTCCAAGCTAGCTTCCACTATGACATGTTCCCTACTACCAATAACTTCAGAGCTAAAACATGGACAGGGCAACAAAACTTCAGATTGACACAAACTAAAGCAATACCAACTAGTAAGACATTAGCCAGAAAGATGCTGGGGACAACTAATGAACTGTGAGTGCTGTGAGTTAGAACATTAAACTTCCTAATTCTGATAACTATACTTTGATTATATAAATAACACCAGTGTCCTGCAGACTAAGGTATTTAGGAGTGAGGAACTCAATGCTTTCAATGCACTTTCAAAAAGTTCAAGGGCAAATGTAGGTAGGGAATGAGGAGCAGATGGTACAATTTCATTTGGCAAATCTGGGAAATGAGGATGTAAGATTTCTTGGGCTGAAGGAACCTAGACAGTCAGAGATGGAAAAATCACCAATGATTAAACGAGGCAAAAAGTTGCTAAGTCCCTACATTCAGCCTCTAAGGTTACTGGGGCTCAGCGCAGTACATGCGGGAGGCTGTAAGTGATACACCTTGCTTTCACTGTGAATGTAAAAACTACATCCAAGTCATCAAGAGTGTCTGGAAGACCCAGGTCAGCAATGCTTCTCCCCACACACCCACACCCATCCTTCAACCATAACAGCAGGGTCACCATGGATCCAACTCTCCTCTTCCTGAGCTGGCAAGGCCTGAAAGGATGCAGTCCTATGTGATGGTAACCACCCAGCTGGTGCCCCTTAAACCTAAAGTGTTAGCAGACAGGCTCAAGACTGTAAACCTGAAAAGACCCAGTGTTCCACTGTGTACCACCACTGGCCCTTCCCTGGAGAGGAAAGCCCATCCTCAGGGATAGCCCTTGCCTGTGGAGACTGGGTGACCCTGTCACGCTGTCTGCCAGCAGCTCTTACCTTGGACTTTGCATGCCAAGTGAAGTGCAGGAAGTTCGTCTCACTGGGCACTAGCAGGTTAAAGGACAGAGCATAGTGACTAATAAGGTCATTTCTCACATAGTAAAGTTCTGCGTCAAGACCTAGGAGAAAAAATGAAAAATAGTTAACCATTTGAATACTTCAGAGTATCAAATACTAGTGCAGTGCAGAGAGAAAATTCTGCATCACAGCCCACAAACACAGAGGCCAGCTCCTTCTGAGACAGCCGTGCCAGGACCGCCTGCAGCCACTCTGTCTTCTGGATACGGCGGGTGCCTCTGGGAGGAGCACCAAAGAGGAAACACTCCTGCTTCTCCAAGGCTGGCGCAGACTTAGAAAGATTCAAAAAGGAGGGAGACTGCCTGCCCTGGAGTCACAAAAGCTTGTGAGCCACCACCACTGTGCTCTTAACCGAGAGGCCATCTCTCCTGCCCCTGAAGAAAACTTTTAACCACTACCTTCAGTGGAAAATCAACTTCTGTGAAAAAATACAAGATGATGAAGGAAAGGAAAGAAAAGGAAAGGAATACTACTAACAAAGCTAATTACTGGTGCTACCAAGGCAGTGAACTTGAGCCCTGGGCGCTGTTGACAAAAGAGAGAGGGAGATATTAGCAAGTGTTAAAGACAGGTAAAGAACCAAAGAACTGAAAGAATAATGGCAGAGTGACATCCTTTAAACTAATTTACTGCAAACATTTAGTCCAGATGTCCCTAGTACTCAGGTAGGACAAACTGACATTTAAATTGCACATTTACTGAGCATGCGCTGCAGGTCTGAAACTGAAGGATGGTATGAAAAGGGGTCGACCCCGCTTCATTTCTGATTTGGATCTGATAATACCTTTAACTATTTTATGCATCCTTCGTGGGATGCCAGGTACAAGAGAAAGCTGGAAGCCTGTGCAGAAGACTCTTCCTGCTGACAGGATACAAACACTAAGGAACACAGGTGGGGGCTGGTGATGGAAAAAGATAGAAAGAAGGCAGAAAGATAGAGGGGCTGAATGGAAAGGGAAGATGAATTTAAAGAAAGCACCAATAATCACAATAACGTGGTTTAAACTCATGTAAGAGGCTGGAGAGATGGCTTGGCAGTTAAGAGGACTGACTGCTCTTCTAAAGAGCCTGGTTTGATTCCCAGCATTCACAAGGCAGCTCTTAACAGTTCATTACTTCATTCCCAGGGATCCGATGCCCTCTTCTGGCCTCTGTGGGCACTGCACACATGTGGTGCACAGACATGTAAGTAGATAAAAATAATACAATGTTACAAAAATTCACTTAAGCCTGAGCATATGCTATAAAAACAAGACTAAAACCAAGTTCAGAAATATATGCCAAGTGAAGAAAAAGATAAATACCATCTTAAATAACTATCAGAAAATAAGAGAAGAGAGCATTTTCTTACTCAAAAGGTCAGCACAAAGCCAAGAACTAATTAAAATGTTACAGAACAGAAAACTAAAGACCAATGTTTTTCACACAGCTTCAAACATTCTCAACAAAACATTAGCAAATTCAATATAACAGTATGTGGAAGGGGGAAGGAAGCATATCAAAACCAAGTAACTTCTAAAAATTTGGAACTCATATTAGTATAAAAGGAAAAAATATAAAGGTGTGTGTGACAGCTCACACCAGTAATCCAAGCACTTGGGAAGAAGCAGGAGGGTCAGGAGTTCAAGGTCATCCTCGGCTACTTAGCAAGTTTGAGGCCAACCTAGACAACTTGAGACCCTGTTTCAAAACAAAACTGAGGGCATCTCAGATTGAAAGCCTATACTGATAACAACAGTCAACAAATATTTTCTCAGTCTGGTAAAGAGCATAAATAAAGCCATACAACCAGCATGCTCCATGGTGGATTCTTAAATTCTTAAAATCATTAACAAGGTAAGGGTGTCCCTACTCCTATTCAACTTCATATTAGAGGTCCTTGCCAATGGCAAGACATTATATACATTACAAGTGTAGAACACCATGAAAGGCAAGTAGTGGAGGATTGTGCTTTTATGAGAAAACTCCATTCACAGGAAAAGATCTGCTGCCCTTCTAAATGTTGGTTCACCTTCTTCCAAGACATTTCATGTTTTAGATATGGCTGTGCAAAGAAACCACAAGGAATGGGCCTGAAGAGGCCCAGGCCTCTTCTCAAGACCTATGTAAAGTTTGCTCTCAATCACACTATATGAGTAGAAGGGAGATTGGTGTGTTTCATAGTAAGATAGACACAGAGCCATGGAAATGTGAAGAGGTGCTAAAACACATCATTAATCTTCAGAAAAACAAAGGCTAGAAGTACAATGAAACCATTAACACCCAAGAGAATAACTACAATTGATTCTGGCAAGGCTGGCTGGCAAGCATGAAAAAATGCTCAACTGCTTTGAAAAGCTAACAGTTGCTCATAAATTAAACACACACCTACTCCATGACCATCAATTCCAACTGAGGTAATTATGCAAAGGAAATGAAAACACTGTATCCTCAAAACACTTGTGCACATATGTTCATAGAAGTGGAAACAATGCAAATGTTTGAACTTGATATCAATTGTTGACAACAAAAACAGACTTTGTAAAACAAGGATGGGCTTCTCGGAGCAAGAATGAAACTTGACACATAAGGATATCAATTATCTAAGTCTAGTTAGATAAATCATCTAGAACATACAACACTAATTCATAGTGATGAAACTCTGAACCATGGTCATCTAGAGAGAAGGGTAGACTAGGATTACAGGGAACTTCCTGTGTTCAATATCTTGACTTGAGTCTAGGTCACAAAGCTATATACAAATAACATTTTATTTTTAACTTGGGAGGAGGTGGGGGGGGTCTGTGTATACATGTGAGTGCAGGTGCTTACAGAATCAAAAAGAGGGTTTTGGGTCCTCTGGAGCTAGAGTTATAGGTAGTTGTTGGCTTCCTCAAGTGGGTGCTCTGCAAGAATTGTAAGTGCTCTTAACAACTAAGCCACTTCTCCAGTCCCAAGGTAGGTGTGAGAGTGTGCATGCTTGCGTGCGTGCGTGCATACTTGTGTGCGTATGTGTGCTATTAGAGGTTGAGCTCAGGGCCTTCCACAGGCTAAGCAAATACTCTATCACTGAGCTACATCCTCTGCATTTCTTAAAGATCAATCTACTGGACATATAAAGTTCATGCATTTCACTTTATATTAGTTTATCAAAGTTTTCTGAGGAGTGAAGACAGCACTCAAAGATTTTTACCTCTTTTTAATCTAAAAAAAGTTAATCATAAAATAGGATAGCACCAGCAAATAATTTTAGGAAAAAGATTAGTTATAACCAATCGATTCCCAAATTTCAACATTAAATACTTTCCCAGGGAAATATGGAACTCTGCTCCTGACAACACAACAAAGTGCAGGACGGGAAGAGAATTATCCACTTAGGTGGCAATGGCCCTCAACCCAACTCAGCTCCAGGCCAGGGCCCTTTCAGCTCCATTTCATGAAGATTAAAGGTGACTACATGCACAAGGGCTCTCTCCCCAGAGGAGCGCAGCCTGGTCTGTGCGTGGTCCCCCTGCACTCTGAGGGCAGCCCCACGGCGCACAGCCACAGCCTGCACTTTCACTCTCTCACACTTCAATAGCTTTACTCTGCTCCCAGCAGCCTTAGCCACAATAAGTGGTTTGACTGGGCGACCCACCTTACCTCATAAGGTACCAATTATGCTTCTGTTAGTGCTCTCTGGTCTGAAATAGCAGAGGTCTTGAGTGGTCTGCCTTGAGCCTTCTTTTCACCACAATCCGGTTATTTTTAGTGAATAAGCACTCTTGAAAGTTTTCTTAGCAGTGGATTTGATATTATGACAGAAATGCTTGTGGTCCTTAAATATAACACTGAATGATGGGTAGGGTGTGGCAGCAATTTGTGACTGTGAACTTATAAGCAATATAAATTCCTATCAAGACAGCTGTGATTAATAAACCACAGTCACATCTGTAAGAAAACAATGACTCTAAACATTTCTCTGTAGAAGGCCATCTGAGGTGGTACCCCAGGGATTACAGCTTTTCAATCCAATCCATCCTGTTCCATCCATGCAACAAACTAGACACCTGTTATGGACTGAGTCTGATCTGTTGCCACAAATCCATGCTTTAAATGCTAGGTCCCAGCTTAAGCTTCTATTTTGAACGCTGTGGGGGCAGCCTTCTGGGAGCATGCCCTGCCTGTCAGAAGTGGGTCCCAAAGTGCAGGCCTCTGGAGGTCCTGGCCACTGGCTTCCAGTCTGCATTTTCTGCTTCCTGTCTGTTGCTTGTGAACCACTGCCTGCACTCTCACTGCCATGTCTTCCCTGTCATGACAGGCTGGACCTTCTGCAATGCAAAGCAACGTCAGCCCTCCCTTCCTCAGCTTGCTGCCATCAGGGTTTTGGTTCCAGCAACATAAAGTAACTCTGATGGTGGAGGGAGGGAGGGAGGGAGGGAGGGAGGGAGGGAGGGAGGGAGGGAGGGAGGGAGGGAGGGAGGGAGGGAGGGAGAATAAATTAAAAAAAAAAAAACGAAAAAGACTGACACCATGAGCAGGACTTCTACAAATACTGCGTAATGAACTGAGTTTTGCCCAGAATTTAACCATAAAGGCAAACAGGCAGGATGCAAACTATCTTCCGCAAATTTTCAAAAATGCCTGGCACCTAAAAGTGCTCAATAACTGTCCAAGAAATTAAAGTTAAATATATACATGGATGATATGAATATGATATGAATATGCATGTTATATATGTTCCACTATTTTAAAGAAAGTGAGTATCAGAATATACTAAGTAGTTGATTATAAATAGTGGATTACAAATTATTTTTATGTACCCTTTATTCTTTTCTTTCTCTTTAAGTTTTCTTTGAAGGCTGGGCATGGTGGTGCATGCCTTTAACCCTAGCATTTAGGACGCAGAGGCAGGTAGATCCTACGTAGTGAGTTTCATGTCAGTACAGTCAGGACAATATACTGAGACCTCACCTAAAAAAAAGTTTACATTTTCTATGAACTACAATTGGAAAGGTTTTCAAAAACACTTAAATATGCATATAGTGTTTAACAAGTCAGTAAAACCAAAATCCAATTACTTTCTGTGGTGGTTTGATAAGAATGGCCCCTATGCTCTTATACTTGAATGCCTGGTCCATGTTGGTGGCACTGTAAGGATTGGGAGGTGTGTCACTGGAGGTGGGCTCTGAGGTATCAAAGCTGACAGCTCTCTGTGGGCTTGGGCGTGTGGATCAGATGTGAGCTCTAACTACTGCTCCAACACCATGCCCCCTTGCTGGCTGCCGTGACGCTCTTGACTTTGAGCCTGCAAGCAAGCCCCCACTAAGTGCTTTCTTTTCTAAGTTGTCTTGGTCATGGTGTCTCCTCATAGCAATAAAAAAATAACACTTTCTTTTAAAAAGAGTGAGGAAAACGGCTGTTCATGTTCCCCCTTCCCAATTTTTTCAATTAAAAAAAATGACTGTGAAGACATCATCTCTGGTACATTAAAATTAACACTAACATTAATAACTAAAAACCCTTCCTCCACCTTCCCTTAAAATATTCCGATACATCGAAAAGCAAAATCTGGTAAAGTAGCACAACAAAAGACGGAAAGTTTAGGAAGAACCTACACCTACACCACTGACAGACACTGCCATGAAGGAAAGCTTCAGCCTGGCTCTATTCACTGTGAGGACCAACAGGAGGAGAAGAGGTAATCAAGAAAGTCCATTTCCAAACAAATTCTGATCCTATGCAAAGAAAGTATATTCTCAGAGGCCTGTGAAAACATGTGATTGCATATTCTTACCCAGTAAGTAACTCTAAATCATACAGAAAGCATAAAAGTTTCCTTTTTAACAGGGAATAGAGACTCCTTTATACTAAGGAGATCCTCATGATAAAACATCAATCTTTTTTTTACATGTGGATTAGTGTTTTACCTGCATGTATGTCTATGTGAGAGTACCAAGTACCCTGGAACTAGAGTTACAGACAGTTGTGAACTGTCGTGTGGGTGCTGGGAACTGGACCTGGGTCCTCTAGATGAGCAGCCAGTAACCTCTGAGCCATCTCTCCAGCCCCAATAAACGTCAATCTTCATACTCTAAATCAAGTGTTTCTGGGACTAGAGAGAAGGCTTAGTGGTTGAGAGCACTGGTTGCTCTTGGAGAGGACCCGTTTGATTCCCAGCACCGTGTGGCAGTTTATGACTGTCTATAACTACTGTCCAAGGGGATCTGATGCCCTCTTCTGGTCTCCATAAGCACTGCACCCCCATGGAACATGTATATATACATGCAGACAAACAATCATACACAATCAAAATAAATAATTTAACATAAAGCATCTCTGAACATATAAATATAGAGAACCCAATGTTAAGTACAACTGGGGTGTGAAATTAGTATACAGAGAACAGAAGACACACACACACACACACACACACGTATCTATAATTACGGCACACATCAAGATGGCACACTATTGAAATCATCTTCTCTCAAATCACCCACAAAACAGCTATATGAAGTTAGCAGCCAGGCTGGTGACACACTAGTAATTCCAGCAATTGGGGTGGGGAGGCAGCAGGAGTTCAAGGCATCTCAGCTACTTACCGAGATTTTAGTTAGTCTGAACTACATAAGACAGTGTTGGCAAACAAAAACAAAAAAACGTTGTGCTGACAAGAAGGCCTAGTGGTTAAAAGTACTTGCTAAACAAGCCTAGTCAACTAAATTCAGTGCCCAGATTCCACAGTGGAAGACGAAACCCCTGAGAGCCTTCCTCTGACCTCCACACTGGTGCCACATCCCTTCCCAATAGCTAAAAACTAGTAATTTTTTATTAATTTTAAAAGTTAGCTATAAGGAAATGCACAACCAGCTTCTTAAACCAGAAAATGTACATGCCATACATAATTCAGTCAGTAATGGGTGAGAAGGCAGAGACAGAAAACACACGTAGTTATGAAGTACATCTGCCTGCATTCTTCACCTGTGTAAGTGCTCACCCATATAAAGAAAAACAAGAATGCAGAAAACAGGCTAGAAAGATGGACAGAATGTTTGTTATTTTTCTTCTTTATGCACATATGTTTTCCAAATGGTCAATAAAGACTATATGTTTTGCACTGACATCCAGAAAATACAATTAGGAAAATAAAAAAAAAAACTATTTTAAACAATTTTACCTTGATTTTTTTGACAAATAATAAAATTATAGAGAATATCATACTTCATATTTCTGGGTTTAACCTCCTTTACCTGTCCTTTCCCATCATATACTTGAAGAGAAAAAAAAAAGGCAAGTGAAGATAATACAACCTAACCCTTTCCAACTGCTACTAATTATCAATGCTTCAACTGAAACACGGTAATTAAATGCAGACTGAGCTCGGGGACAGGGGCTGGCAGATATAACTATGGAGAACAGTGGGGCATGCATCAAGCACTCAAATGGACACTGAGGAGTGGTGTTGAGGCAGAAAGGCGAATAACATACTCCATAATACATCAGTGAGCCAGTTTCATAGCAAGCCAAGTACAGGAATGCTATAAGACCAGGAACCACAGGGGAGGGGGGGCGCGTGCTCAGTGCTGGATCAGAACAGAAAAGAGGATGAGTCTAAGGGTCAGTTCCCCCAACATGTGCCTTTAGAAGAGACCTGGAAACGAGGACCATCATGATCCAAAAAGGAACAGCTGAAGGAAAATCAGAATATGTTCTGATTGGGTGGGGGATAAAGGAAAGTAAAGGAAATTGGATTTAGACAATATAGTCTTTGGGAATCACTTTGTAGACATCTTTTGACTCCATACTAATGGGCTTAAGGTCAATCGTTCAAAATAAAAATCATACAACAAAAGAAAAGAGGATTCCACATCACCATCCTGAGACAAAATAATAACAGGAAAGATAAATGCACGATAAGAGCTGGTTCCTCAGAGAACAATTCCAAAAGACAATTAAGAAACCAACTCCATTGATAGTCGCATCCCAAAGGATAAAATACTTAGGAAGCAATAAAATGAAAGACTTAGTTAAAAAATATAAAACACTGACAGAACTAAATAAGCAGAAAAACATCCCATGTTTATAGTTCAGAAGACAATAGTGTTAGTCAGATGGCAATATAACCCAAATGTATAGAGTTAGTGCAATCTCTTGCCAAAACTACACCTGCCTGTTATGCAGAAAGAGAAAAGTAGACCCTCAAATGGATATGGAATTGCAAAGTTTCCCCAAATAGTCAAAACAATTTTTAAAAAGCACATATATAGAAGAATCACTTTCACAGTAGCACACATACCTTGGTGGTAATCAACATTCTCTAAGACCTGTTCAACAAGAGGGAAATTATTTCTGGTACTGGAAACCTAGTCAACTACTCAGGGCTAGTGAAGTCATATATCTTGGAGGAAAACCTACAAACACCACTTTACTAAACCAGTATAATCACTAATCATATCCTAAATAGTTGTCTTATAGCCACAGATAAAGTCCTCACCCCTCATCGAGGAAACTTCTCTGTTTTAAAACAGAGACCATTACAGAAAACCACAACCAACCAAAATGCAGAGTTGTGAAGCCCAGTCCCAACAGATATATATACACAACACAACTCCTGCAACTAAGGCTCAGGGATGTTGTGGAAGAAGAGAAGGAAGGAAAGATTGTAATGACCAGAGGAACAAGTTTGTTGTGAGAATGTTAGAAGCTACACCCATAAAGTCTCACCAATGTGACTGCTCAACCATGAGCTGAACAAGGACAACACTAGACAGCTAAAGTGGATGGGAGAAAGCTCATCATAAGGCCTCAACTCTACCAAATAAATAAATAAATTGATGGGGAATGGTCTCCTGTATATGTTTATCTTATTGGTTGATGAATAAAACACTGTTGGCCAATAGGGCAGCAAGACAGGTGGGACTAGGAGATGAGGACAATTCTGGGTAATGTAGGCAGAGTCAGTCACCATGTAGGATGCGTGAGGAGTAACAGGTCCAGACTCTTTCTCTGGTAAAATAAGACCACATGGAAATACTTAAGATTAATAGAAATGGGTTAATAATTAAGACAGAGCTAGCCAATAAAAGGCCCAAGACAACAGCCAACAGCATTCTACTTTAATATAAGTCTTGTGTGTTCATTTGGGGCTGACACAGCAGTGGGCCCAGGCTGGTGGAAAGAGTTATTGTAACAATAAATAAATACAAACAAAACAAAACAAAAAAAAAGCAACTAAGGAATGCTAACAGCCAGAGAACAGGGACAGACACACCAACTGGTTATTCAACACCAAATGATCAGCCTTGAAAACATACATAAAACTAGTATTATACATACTGAGCAGGTTGTATTTATATATTAGGAACAAACATACACACAAAAACAGAGGCCATGAATTTGAAAGGAAGGAAGGAGGGATATATGGGAAGGCTTAGGGGGAGGAAAGGGAAGGCAGAAATAATGTACTTACAATGTCAAAAATTTTTAAAATAGTAATAATAATATAGTTATAGCATAAGGGCAGCCATTTAAACCAACAGAACAGAATTGAGCCCAGAAATAAAGTTATAAAACTCTGAAGTTTTGATAAGGGCACAAGATCATTTACCAGAGAAAGACTATTTTCTTTCAACAAATACTGGTGGGATAACTGGATATTCACAATCAGAAGAAAGAAATGTGATCACTACGACATATGAATATTAATTCAAAATAAACCAATGACCTACACGTAAGATTTAAAACCATAAAACTCTTAGAAAAAAAAACATAGAGCCATCTCTTCATAACCTTGGATTTGGTAACAGATTCTTATTAAGACACAACACCAAAGCACAAACAATAGATAACAAAAGCAGATACACCAAAGGTCATAAAGTTTTTAAAACTTTACGCAAAAAAAAAACAAAAACAAAAACACCCACTATTACAAAGAAGACAGGACAACACATAGAATGGAAGATAGTACCTGCAAATCACACCTGGTAAGAGTCTAAAATTCTGGATAAAAACAAGCCTCACAATTCAACAAAAGACTATTATTGTGATTATAATCTCAAAACGTTTAAAAGATAATGATAGCCTGGTTCTAGCATAAGGGCAGCCATTTAAACCAACAGAGCAGAACATCAGTCCAATCTGAAAGTGGACAAGAGACCCATTTCTCCAGAGAAGACACACAAATGGCCACATGAAAAGATGTTCCACATTGTTCAATACTAGGGAAACAGAAGTCAAAACAAAAACGAGGTACTTTTTGCTACCTAGAATAACCACAACCAAAAAAGCAGAAAATAGCAAGAGTTGGCAGAGATGTAGAGAAACAGAACCGCCGCAATCTTGGTAGAAATGTAAAACAGTCAACCACTGAAAATATTCTAACAGTGCCTCAAAAAGTTAAACAGTGTTACCAGATGATTCATGATTCTATTCTAAGTATCTAACTTAAACATGTATCCAATTGGGTGCTTGCATGTTCTCAGCACCATTATTCATAACAGCCAAAATGTGTAAACAACTCAAAAGTCCATGAGCAGATGAAGAGTAAATTGTGGTATAAAAACAGAATGAAAAGATACATGTGAACCTCCACAACATTATGCTACATGAATGTAGCCAGATAAAACACCATGTCGTATGTAAATATGTAAATCCACTTTTTTCTCTTTCTTTCTTTCTTTCTTTTTTTTTTTTTTTTTTTTTTTTTGGTTTTTCGAGACAGGATTTCTCTGTGGTTTTGGAGGATGTCCTGGAACTAGCTCTTGTAGACCAGGCTGGCCTTGAACTCACAGAGATCCACCTGCCTCTGCCTCCCAAGTGCTGGGATTAAAGGCATGTGCCACCAGCGCCCGGCTTGTAAATCCACTTATATAAATACACAGAACAGGGTTGGTGGAGATGCTCACTTGGTAAAGGTATCAATGATGCCACCAATGATGACCTGAGTTCAATCTCCAGAAACCACACAGTAGAGAGAAACAATTTCTATGCATACACAAGTTAGACAGATAGACAGACAGATGATAATGGATGGATGGATGGATGGATGGATGGATGGATGGATGATGGATGGATACATTGATTGATTGATTGATTGATTGATTGATTGATTGATTGATTTTTGAAAAAAGGCAGCACTATGAAGACTTAAGAGGACATTCATGGGCTGAAACTCTGCCATATAAAGGGGGAGGGTCAAGAGAGGAGGGAACAAAACAGGGAAAGCAGAAAAGGCGGAGAGTATAAAGGGCTCTGTGGAGGTAGACAAGGCAAATGTCACCAGTCATGAACTGACTAGATCACATTTTGTCATCAGAAAATTGCCATTCTGACTTAGATAAACACTTCAGCTGCTCAACTACATTAACCAGACTAAAGTTTCTTGCTGCCAATTCCAGTACAGCAGGAATGTTGCTTTCTCCTAAGGATAACATTGTTCATAATTTCATTTTTTTTAAACCCATATCTGATGCTGAGAAACTTAAGTTATTCCTGCAAAACTCTGAGGACCCTATCAGGAAAAATGTTTTCCACTATACAGTGTTAAAACCCAGGATGACCTGCCCAACTTAGTACAGAGTCTAATAATCCACCAATTAAATCTTTTCCAATGATTCTGACAGGTAACTACGGTTCCCCAATGTTGTCGCTCTGTTGTAAGGAATGCCAGCCACCTGCACAGCAGGCGACAGATGCATTTCTAAGAGCTGCTCACGAGGCAGGCAACCTCCTCTACACAGTGTGCTTGCAGCAGTCAACATCATGAATATGATGTTGATAAAAATCAACTACAGAAAAGATGGACTTTAAGGAAAAGTTGTTTTTTTAAAAAAATGCCAGGAGTCAGTTAAAATAAAGAAACAGAAGTAACACTGTGGAGATGGGACTAAAGCAGCATTCACGGCAGAGACTTCCTTTCCTGATTCTGAGACTATGTAGTTGAGTGGTCTTTGGCACTCAATTCCTGAGCCATCTTCTAAAAGTCAACTTTCTCAACTATAAGACAAAAGAGGTAGACCAGATGATGTTAATCCCCTCCCTTCACTGAAAAATTCTACAATTTTATGACATCACCAGTAGTTTCCAGATGTCAGCCAGAACGTAAGTATTCTATGATATCATCCATAATTCCAACATATCAATTCATGAAACTAAGACAATCGTTAGGTCTAATTGGAGAAAAGTAATCAATGTATTTTAAACCACTAAATATACTTATTGATAGAAAATAAAAATAAAGAGCTCTTACTTCAAATGTTTCTAAGTTATAAAAATTAATAAACTGAAAATAAGTTTGCTGTATTGGATGGTGGTGGCACACAATTTAATCCTAGCACTCTGGAGGTAGAGGCAAGCAGATCTCTATGAGTTCAAGGCCAGCCTGAACTAGAGCTAGTTCCAGGGCAGTCAAGGCTACACAAAGAAATTGTCTGTTGCAAAACAAAAGCAAGGGGCTGGAGAGACAGCTCAAAGGTTGAGAGCACTGGTTGCTCTTCCAGAGGTCCTGAGTTCAATTCCCAACAACCACGTGGTGGTTCACAACCATCTATAGTGGAATCCGATGCCCTCTTCTGGCATTAAGGCATGCATGAAGATTGAGCACCCATATACATAAAATAAATAAATAAATAAATATAAAAAAAGAAAAACAGGGTTGAAGAGATGGTTCAGCAGTTAAACACACTGGCTGCTCTTCCAGAGGTTCTGAGTTTAGTTCCCAGCATACACGTGGTGGCTCACAGCAGAGAACTGCCAATATTTGATGGCAGGAAAGGAGTTTCTTTTTTCACAATTAAAGAAGTACACAGTCTTCAAGCCTTGTGGCTACTCAAACACAAATCATGCAAACTGAGAATTTTAATGTTCTACTCTGCCACACTCAGTATTTGCTTCATTTATTTCTTTTTCAACCCTAAATATCTTGGCAGAATTAAGCTAACAATGTATAGCTGCAATCAGAGGATACAAGGCAAGGATAGGTGCTTTAAAAAAAAAAAAAGGCATTCAGGATCAAAAACAGATCACTATGCCCTTACTTTGGACCCTTTTATTCAGACTAAGGCCTGTCTCCACAAAATCCAGGTAACTCTGTGATACCTGATCACAGAAACTCAAAGCCATCCATCACAAAAGCTGTGTTCTGGTTTGTCTCTCATAGTGCTCTGGAAGAAGTTATATGGACTTGGAGGAAGAGTAAGATCATTTGATTTCAAAAAGATACAGTGTCACCTTCCCCCATCAGCAGATACTGTAGTAGCAAATGACTAAGACTTTAAATTAAAAAAAAAAAAACACTTCACTCCCAATGAAAATATAAGTGAAGGAAAAATGCATAAGAGAATTTCCCTAAAAAATGTGATTAAGTGTGATTTGTACAATAGCCAAGAGTGTGAAAGGTACTTCCTAAATCCTTTTCAAGGACAGCAACAGAGCATAAGACATGTTCCAGCACTAAAACATAAAACACAACCTCCCTGTCATGGAGCCAGAATCCCCAGCATCTGGTAAGACAGACACTCTGAACAATAGTTTAGTGTTATTCTGTTATGGAATAATCTTTCTGTACATTGTGTAAATTATGCTGTGATTGGTTTAATAAAGAGGCTGACTGGCCAATAGCTAGACAGGATAAGGTTAGGTGGGAAAATCAGACTAAGGACACTGGGAAGAAGGGAGTTGCCAGAGAGACAGAGAGGAAACAGGATATGAAAGAAAGGTAATGCCACATGCAGAATATAGATTAATAGAAATGGGTTAAGGTGTAAGAGCTAGCTAGTAATAAGCCTGAGCTATCGGCTGAGCATTTATAATTAATATTGAGTCTCTGTGTCCACTATTTGGGAACTGGTGGGTGGGAAATAAAAGTCTGCCTACATTGCTCCCTGACCTAAAAAGAAAGTGATCTGAGCAGTTCACACTGTGCCACTGACATGGTCAGAGATGGAGACATGAACCTAGTGCCTCCTGACACCACTGGCCAACTTCTTTCACAGCCACTCCTAACAGAAGCACACCTCAGAGGCTGGAGTGGCTCAGACTCACCCACTCATCTAGGCTGTTATTACAAAACTCGGGGAACTCACAGGTATCGCTTCTCCCTGCCAGCAACAGGCAGCAGGGTGCTATCTCAAGAATTCAATTCCAAAGCTTTATGAATTTTTTAAAGGCAAATCACATAGCTCTCTGTCAAAAGTTAGTTTCACAAGAACAGGCTCCTCATGTGTTTTATTCACCACAAATATACCCCATGCTCCTAAAATAAGGTCAAGTTACAACCATTTACATTTGGTGCCTAACATGGGCGTGTGTGTGCACGGACGGACGGGTGAGGAAGAGGCTGAGGCAACAAAGGTAAAGCAGGCTTGTGATACACACCTGCAACCCCAATACTTAAAGAGGGTAAGGCAAGAGGGTTGCTGTGAGTTTGAGAAGCCAGCCTAAGCTACAAAGTGAGATCTTGTCTCAAAAAAGTCAAAAGATAAAAATAACGTTTAAAACATCAAAATCCAGAAAGACAAGATTCTAGAGATATGGTTCACAGAACAAATTACTAGAAAGGAGAGCTAAACAAAGTAAGAAATCCAAGATCTGGAGGGTTGAGCTCCAGTGCTCATGAGTCCTGATGGGGCATGCATATAAGGACACCATCCATGGGCAGAGAAAGGGTAAAAGTGAACAGCGCCCAGCACTCAGAATTTGGATCTATTCCCACCAGCCAGACTGGAGGGCCCCATGCTTCACACTTCACTGGGGATAAGTACCAAGAGTCTTGACTCACTGGTAAGGAATAATGAGCCTGATTACTTCGTACTGTTTTTGTCCCGTCCAATGAGCCTTATAAGCAACACCCAGAAGGCTCAAACTGTTTCCAAGTAATTTAACTGCATCCCAGAACAAAATCCAAGCATATTTAAAGGACGACATAAATGTTCAGCAGCCAGGCATGCTGGCACATACCTACAATTCCAGCATGGGGGAAAATTAAGCGAGAGGATCACATGTACAAGGCCGGTCTGGGTTATAGAAGTGTTTGTCTAAAAACAAATAAAAGCAAAAACATAAAAGAAGGAAAAGAAAGAAAGGCAGGTAGACAGGCTGAGGATATGCTCAGTTGGTAACACGGTTGTTACCAAGAGAACCTGAGTTTAGACCCCAGCTGATAACAGCCTATGTCACTTTATCTGAAGTATGTCACCAGCAGGAAAACAGCCTGTTAACTGATGACTCCTACTAACTGAAAGACAGCCCCTACAGGGGCTGAGGACCTGGCTTGGCTGATAAAGCACGTACCTGCCATTATGAAGCCCTGGCTTGATCTCCAGCATCACATGAACCAGGTGCAGTGAACACCTAGAATGCTAGGGCTTGGGAGGGAGCATCAGGAGGATCAGAAGTTCAGATCACTACACCAGTTCAAACATCTAGGAATCCATGTTGTTGCAGCTCCCCAGATGATTCCAGTAGGAGCCGAATAAACTGCTGACCTTCCCGACAACAGGGTAGAAAGAATGCACTTCAGAGCTGTCTAACTGCACACATCTGAGACCTCCAGCAAATTGTGTGATTTTCCGGACTCTGGTTGTAAATGTTTAGAAAGTAACCACTGGGGCTGGAGAGATGGCTCAGAGATTAAGAGCACTGGCTGCTATTCCAGAGGTCCTGAGTTAAATTCCCAGCAACCACATGGTAGCTCACAAATGTCTATAAAGAGATCTAGTAACCTCTTCTGGTGGGCAGACATACATGCAGGCAGAACACTGTATACATAATAAAGATAGATAGATAGATAGATAGATAGATAGATAGATAGATAGATAGATAGATAGATGGCCGATGCTACCTGATGTTGCTGAATGACATATGTGAAGTACCTGGCATACGTAAGACATGTTTGTTGTCTCTAGATTACAGGTACCTTCCCAAATTAAGAGTTGTGCGCATTGTATTCCAGTTTAATATGTATGTAAGGCTAGGCAATGGTGGCGCAGGCCTTTAATCCTAGTACTCAGAAGGCAGAAGCAGGTGGATCTCTGTGAGTTCAAGGCCAGCCAGGTATACAAAGTGAGTTCCAGGACAGCCAGGGCTGTTTACAGAGAAACCTTGCCTTGAAAAACCAAAAGAAAAAGTATGTAGGAATGACTTATTGTCATTGCTAGGAACAGCAAAATAAACCATCCAGTAAGATGTTCCTTGCCGAAACAAATGTGTGTGACATTCAGATTAGAATACACTTACATCAACAAGGATAACACACACACACACAAAAAATGTACTTGCACTGTAATTTCAGAATAACTTAATGGCTTGGTCTCAAGTGAAGGATAGTCTTATCTCTCAGCCTGGCAAGATCTTTGAGGATAGTGACATAACACCAGCAAAAAAACAAAGTGCTGCTGGGCAATTTCTCAACTCCGAGTGCTCAAGGAAAGAAACAGGCACCTTCCGTTTACTCTGGAAGTGAACCTTAAAACCCAAGCAACATTTTAGGCAGCACCTTCAGAATTCACTCATTTACTCAGGATGTGACTCACAGGGGACAAGTTTAGCCATAATTGGATAGAATTTTCCTCCATATGTGCAGGGGGGGGAAGAAATTCAAACCCACAATTGCACAATGTCTTGGCCCCACTCTCCCAATGAAGAACACATGGGCCCACATTAAGCTGTGCCAATACCACCAACCCTAATGTAATGCCTAGGGTTAAGGGTTCCCTTCAGGATGCTAACCCACTCCTGCCAAAGCTGTCCTGTGGCAGGTTATGCCAGTGCCACCAGCACGGAGGATACCATCCCTTCCCAACCAAGTATTTGGCCTGAGATTTTGGAGGAAGGGCAGGAGCTTGGCAGGGAAGAATACTAGGCTCATCACATTTTTCTTTTCCTCAACTGCCTTTCCCATAAAGACAGGGTTCTCTGGCTCAGACACCAAATCTAAAGCATGGACTCTGGGCAATATCTTCTCTTTAGCCCCAATGTCTCCTTCCATTAGATCTCCCAATTCTTTGCAAATTCTTCAAAAATCCATGCCACCTCTTCAACTGCCCCCCAACCCACACACCATGACAGGTGTCTTAATTATGCCCAAGGGACCACATTTTATCTTTTCTATAACCCAGTACTGACTACACTCTTCTTTCCTAAATTCTGCTTTACTTGTTTTGGGATGTTTCATTTTGTTGGCTGGGTTTGGTTTGCAGGGTCGGGGAAGGGGGGTGTCAAGAGTCTCACATATACAAGGCCGGCCTGGAAGTCCTGATCATCCTGCCTCCACCTCTGGAGTACAGCCTAAACACACCAATAGCTTTCCATTCCCCAGGAAACTGTCCAAATCCCCAATCCACCGACCACCGACCTCCCGGCTGTCTGTTCTGCCTCTTCTTTGCTCATCGTTCTCACCCCAGCCACTTCTGAGGTCTGTATTTCACACACATCTGCCTCCACACTCCATGCCACACTCTCTGCCTGGCCTTCAGTGCTTCTCCCTTCCGCCTGCCCAGCTCAACCTAGAGATGAGATGTAAATGATTTCTTTCCTGGGTTCCCTTCCCCAACTCTCCAAGGCTCTCTTCCCTCTCTCAAAAGTAATTATTCCTGTGGATACCAGACATAAAGCAAAAGATACCCAGCCTACAATCCACAACCACAGAGAAGCTAGAACCCTCTTCTAGAAACAGATGGAAGCAGATGCAGAAATTCACAACTAACCAATGGGCCAAGCCCCTGGAGTACTACCAAAGTGTGGGAGGTGCGATAATATGAACAAAGGAGTCAAGACCATGATGGGGAAATTTACAGAATCAGCTAACCCAAGCTAATGAGAAATCACTGACTCAGGTCTGACAAATGGGGAACCTGCATAAGAGTGAACTAGACTCCCTTAATATACGCAGGTGACAATGGTGCAGCTGAGACAATATATGAGGCTACTGGCAGTGGGTCCAAGATCTAACACTAAAGGACAAACTGACTTAGTGGAGCCCATTCTATATGGAGAGATACCGTGCCCAGGCTAGACACAGGGGTGTGGGGGTGGAGAGGTGCCTTGGTCCTGCCTCAGTGAGATGACGGAACAGACTTAGTAGACTTCCTAGGAGAGGTCTTACCCTCTCCGAGGAGCAGACGGGAGGTGGGGGGAAGTGGGGGAAGTGGGAGAATAGGAGGGGGGGACTAGGATTGGAATGTTAAAAACTAATTTAAAAAGTTGTACATTTTTAAAAAAAATAATTATTCCTACAAAGAACACTCTGATCAACCACAGTGAAAAGAGACCCTGCCCATCACTCAGCCCTATCAATCACATTCAAAAGTGATCACTCCCTCAATAACTTATCAATCCAAAATGAAACTCTTTATCACGAGCTATAGTCCTACATGGAAAAATCCCCCAACAAAATCCCCAGTTCCTCAAGGAGAGGACTCTAATCATTTTTAGTCATTATCTCTACAATACATAATACTCTATATGGCTTCGGTTTTCTTTCCCTAGACCGCTCTGAAGAGCAAGTGTCTAAAACTAGTGTGAACCGGCTTCCAATGAGATGTGAGCAAGCATGACTCTCCCAGAAGCTATTTAGTTTGAAAGGAGAAGGCAGCCATCCAGAGGAAATGCTTCCCTGGTCCATTCTCTCAGAAGCTGTCTTCACCCCATGGACCACAGCTCCCTATTGCAGCCATCACTGTCACCATGACTTCCCCACCCACTGGCGTCTTTTCCCAAACCTCTGGCCCTGCTCTAGCAGTGATGGAGCACAGGGCTGTGGTAGCAAACCTAGGAGGACACTGACAGTAACCAGGACCACAAACTAGCACTGCTTAAGCTCTGGCTTAACTGCAGCTGCTGCGGGGCTGACGGAAGTGGCAGGGATTCCGGTTCAGGCACGACCGAGCCAAGGCCTGGCCTTCTGGATGTCCACAACACTCTGAATAGTCAAGGTTCTCAGAGTTACAATGTGGACACAGGTAGCCAGTACTGCAGTCTGCGAAGGACAGTATTTATTAAGAGCCATGAGGTAGGGCACAGTGACATGGGAAAACCACACAAAGATTTGGGAAGTCTTCAGAAAAGGTGGGCTTCCACCAGGACTTCATACAGCAGGCACAGACCAAAAATACACTCTAAACCTGTTTCCTCGCTGCTACAGTAATAAAATAAAGCCTTTGTATCCAGAATCCATGTTACGATTCTAACCCCCAGGGAAGACAGGTAAGCAAGCAGGGCCTTTGGGAGGGATTAGGTCATAAAGTCACGAGTGGGATTAGTGCCCTTCTAATGACCACAGAGTTCACTTCACACTCTCACCTTGTGAGAGCACAGCTAGGATATCTATGAAGCAGAAGAAAGTCCTCACCAGAAACCTAGCCTCCAGCACTTTGATGTTGGCTTTCCCAGCATCGAGAAAAATACATTTCTGTTGCTCCTAAACACTTCAGTTTGTGGGACCTTGAAAGGGGGCACACACCTAAAAGGACTATGTATCTGACACAGGCAAACTACTACCACACATCAACAACACTCTGTCCACCTCTACTGACCACCACTGTCCTTACAAAACAACTGCCACGTCATCTTCAGTAAGGGCCACGCTTAGCTGCCATTACACAGCTAAGAAGGATGAAAGCCTTTAGACAGTAAAGGGGGGGGGGGGGGGAACATCATGTATTTTAGCAAACTTTTGCCTGATGGAAAGCAGGTAGAGGAGAGAGCACTACCCCCATAACCCTAAGAGGCTCAGCCCTAGAGGTACCTAGGAGGTCCCAAAGGATGCCCAGAAGTTCAGGCCTCACAAGGAAAGAGCCTCTGTGTAAATCCTCAAAGCTTCGGGTTCCTAGGTTCAGTAGGAGACCCAAGGCCTAAGGAAGCTGAGCCAAAAGGGCGGGGAAATCATAACCAGAAGTCAAAGTCTACAGCCTGAAGGGTGTTAACTTCCATTCCTCCCCCAGCCAGGTAACCCAAATGCTGACAGCTGATTTATCACCCAGCATTCCAGAGATAGGAAGTTTCTAGAGGCATCTTCACCGACACTGAGCAGAACCCTAATTAGATACAAATTCTGGTGTTTCAGAAAGGCTTCCAGCACAGTCCACCTGCACTCACTCCAGCAGACATCAGGAGTCGTCGCCATCCTCTCCTGCCAATCCCAGCATCTCACTCTTCACTACACAAAGACAAAATTGGGAGGGAGAACTCTGTCTACTAGCTTCAATACACAGAAATAAATAAAAGGTAAAATAAGAAAACTTCAAGTTCAACTTGGAGAACCAATAGACACAGCCAGTTCAGAAAAAAATACACAGGAAAAATAAGCCATAGGACATTATTTAAAAAGTGAACAGACCCTCCCAAAGTCTGAAGGCTTTGCATCCTGATTAACAAATAAACCCACATGCCTGTTTATAAAACTTCAGAGTGCCAGAGGAAAGCACTCTGAAATTTTAAAAACTGCGAGGGATTAAAGATGGCTTTGGATCTTTTATCTGAAATTCTTACAGGAGAAAATACCAACAGAATTGTAAACAAAAGCCATGTCCAATCTAAAATTGTAAAGCTGTCCAGACCATCTACAAAGTATGAGGATAAAATGAAAATTTTCAGACGTGTAGGGCCTCAGTTTCTCTTTCCCACACACCCCATTCTTAGAACTCTACACAGTCAGCAAAGGAAAGCAAATCAAGACACCAGAGAACAGGAGACCAAGAGAAGACCGAAAAGGCACAAAGTGCTACTGTCCAGCCTGAAGCAAGAGTATGGATGACGCTAAATCAAGACATCACTAAGTAAAGTCCAATGGAACTAACAGATGTCTTGATATGCTACCTGAAAGGGGGGCCCGGTCAAAAGCACTCAGCATGTACCTGAGGGAATACATGCAGAGACATAAGGCAGACTAATCAGAAAAGCTTAAAATCCAACTATTTGCTCTGGGGAAAACAAAAATGGGATGGGGGTAGGGTGACCAGTTTCTATTTAACCCAGAAAAGAATAATGTATTTGTACACAGTAATATCAATACTGACTGCTGCCTTAAAAATGCACTGGAGGGGTGGGAGAGATGGCTCAGTGGTTAAGAGCACAGGCTGCTCTTCCAGAGGACCCAGATTCAATTCCCAGCACCCACATGGCAGCTCACAACTGTCTGTTACTCCTGTTCCAGGGGATTCAACATTCTCATACAGGCAAAACTCCAATGCACATGGAAAAAAAATCATTTAAAGTGCTCTTTTCTTTTTAACTGCACTGGAGAGTACAGGGCACAGGAATGATTCCAGAAGACAAATGTTCATTCCGCATTGGTCTACAAATTCAAAAGAAAAACAAGGAAAAAATAAACAGAAGAACAGTTGAGAGAACTATGACCACCTGGCGAGATGGGCCCAGAGGACAAAAAGGCCAAAGGCAGGATGCTGATAGCTTCTGGTTTAAACCCGTTTGTACTAATGGATTGTTTTTTGCTTCTTGCTTGTAGTGACTGGATTAAAACCACCTCCATCAAGCACAACTAGTTCAACATATAAAGTTGTCACTACTGACTTCGACATTTTTACATGGCATTCTGGATCCACTGTCTTAGAAACGTGAAATGAAGATTAGCTTGTCTAAGCCTTTGGAAGGCACTCAATCTTCTAAGCATACGAAAATATGGCAGGAAAGCACTATTTCAAGTAGTCTTGCACACCACAATCGCCATGTTCAGGAGGCCCTGCAGACATCCCATCACTTACGTTTTGCCACCCAGACAAAGCCAGAGAACCCTTCCAGGCAGCACATCTGAGGGTGGCATTAAGGAACAGAAAGAGGCCCTAACTCTGGGGGATGACGATCTAGAGGTCACACTGTAATAGGTCAACTCAGTTTTCGTGGCAGAAAAATACCTAAGGGTGGACGAGACAAACTCCCCATCTCCACTCCACACACTGCTCACTTGTGAACATACTCACCAAGTGCTCATCGATCAGGAGTAAGAGCTACAAATCCTAAGAAAAGTCAGTTCCTGCTACAAAGGAACTACTGCAATTACTAATAAGCTCACAGTGAGTGGTCTCTTTTCCAGCGTGCCATAGTCAAATGTCTATATACACAGTATCTTCATGCCTTAAACTTAGTCTGCAGCCAGCAAACACTGTTTTGTGTGGGTATAAACTATATATATGCAATATACGAAATAAGTCATATTACCTTAAGCAAGCTATTTAAAGCCTTACTTTTTCATCTCCCAAGACCACTTAACCCACTGGGTAACAAGAAATTGAGAAGTAACATGTATAAAGTCCATATTGCTTCCCAGCAAGATGGCTCAGAAGGTAAAGGTGCTGGTTGTCAAGTTCGATCAACTGAGCTCAAATCCTGGGCCCCATATTGTAGAAAGGGACAGTCTACTCCCTCAAGTTGTTCTCTGACCTCCACACAATACATCGTGGTACACACACACACACAAATACATAAATGTATTAGCAAAATTCTAATGTGCAGTGGTAGATACATACAAGCACTCTGTCCATGTCTGCTGCTAGCTGTCTCTGTCCTCCTACTACCTCCATCCTGGCTGAGACAGGAGAGGAAGTCAATAAAGTCACAATTATGTAAGTTCTTTTAACAACAACAACAGCGAAAGACAACACTTTACGAAAGCATGCCTA
This sequence comes from Mesocricetus auratus, assembly GCF_017639785.1. Lineage (NCBI taxonomy): Eukaryota > Metazoa > Chordata > Mammalia > Rodentia > Cricetidae > Mesocricetus > Mesocricetus auratus. Next base: position 41,060,672 of record NW_024429267.1, on the reverse strand, counting down.
TGAGCTGCTAAGCCCTTCTCCCATGCTACAGGCGTAACTTGGATGCAGTTTCAATTCTGCTAGACTAAAGTCAGTTAATTCAACTGGACTGTAAGGAGGATTAAGACAGGGCGTTACAAAAACACAATTCCTCTTTGGTTAAAGAGTATGAACCCACGCATATAACAGTGTCTAAACAGTGTGCTAAATGCAATTTCATTCCGATGCTGAGCTCTCCCAACAGACCTTAAGAAACTTCACTAACAGACTAACAGGCGGATAGACCTCCGTGAGCTTGAGGCCAACCTGGTCTACATAGTGGGTTCCAGAACAGCCTGGGCTACATAGAATCCCTGTCTCAAAAAAAAAAAAAAAAAAAAAAGAGGAAAAAAGAAGGAGGAGGAGGAAGAAAGAAACTCCACTAACATACGAGAGACAGAGACAGACATGCGTGCCACTAAAATAAAAGTGACAGATAATGGATGTTTGGGAGGCGAACTTTTCAGTTCCAACACTCTAGAAACGCCACACCCTGAGACCAAGTGAAGGAACTGCCTTAATGCATAAAAGAAGGTGAAAAGTTGGGTAGCCTCAACGACCAGAGAGACTTTCTTTTGATGGCTGGCCAGGCCTTCTTTGAAATGCTGACTTTCCAAATCCACAAAGTTCCAAGCTGAGGGGGAAGAATCATTTTCTAAACGAACTCCCCAAACAACGGTGCTAAAACAGGTAAACGCAACCACCGACTGACCCAAAGCCAACCTCTCCTCTCGCTTCAGGGTCGGCAGAGTAGGCGAGTGGCCTGGAATTGCTGCCCCAGGTCCAACTCAAGGACCCTAAGTCAAACCTCAACGCTGCAGGTCCGGTCGGCCCTAAGGTGTGCAGGATGCCACACAGCCGGGACGCCCGGCTCACCTTGCCCCAACTCGCTAACCAGAGAGCGCGCGCGCAGCAGCGTGGCCTGCGGGCCACCCCAGCAAGCTAAGGGACGGCCACCCAGGTCCGAAGCGCCGACTCCAAGGCTCCGGGGCTCCGCGGCCTAGAGTGACACGCGCAGAGAGGCTCCGGGGAGAGGGAGAGCGAGCGCGCGCGGGCGGGCAGGCGGCTCAGCGGCAGCCCCGCGGCGGGCTCACGAGGCCCCGGGAGCGGCGCCACTCACCGAGTAGCCGGCGCACCTCGTCTTCGCTCAGGTAGAGGCTCACGCTGGGCCCCGCAGGAGCGGCGGCCAGGGCCGGGGACCGCGGGGCGGCGGCGGGCAGCAGCGCCAGCAGCAGCAGCAGCAGCGGCGGCGGCGGGGCCCTCAGGCCGCCGGTCCCCGGGACGTCGCCCCGGCCCGCGCGCATGGCCGCCGCCGAGCAGGAGCGTCCGCCGCCCGCCGCGCCGCCGCGCACCCCGGCCCCGAGCGCCTCACAGCCCCGAGCCGGGGGCGGCCGGCCAGCTCATAGCGCCGCCACTTCAGACCGGCCGCCCAGGAACGGGAGGGCGGGGGGGAGGGAACTGCGGGGCGGAGACACGCACGTGCGCGCGCCCGACGACTCGAGGGCGCGCACGCACGCTCCGCCCGGCTGAGAGCGCCCGGGTCTGGAGCGCTCGTGCACGCGGGGGCGTTGCAGACGTGAAATCGGGGTAGGGGCCGTGAATCCGGGTTGGTAGAAATACCATACGTAGTTTACAGGTGTGAACTGCGCAGAGTGAAGGAAGATAAAGAGGAACAAGTTAATCAAAAAAATAATAAAATGACCTACCCAGGCGAAGGGCTCTGGGTTGCACCTCTGTTAAAGTAGCCAGTCCCTGGCCCACGTTGTTGAGTCCTGGGGTTGGTTGGTTCACTGTCAGCCTACGGTCCCTCATTCTTCCCCAGGTGCGCCCCATGTCTCGGATGCGTTTTCTAAAGAGAAACAAGATGCGGGTAAGTATTATCAAAGGTCAGGATCTACAGTCGCGAATCTGTTCCCTTTCCAGAAGGACCTTGGCAAACTTTAGTAAGCTTGTTTTTGTTTTGGGTTTTGTTTTTTGTTTTGGCTAGTGTTTTTTTTTTGGGGGGGGGAGAGGTTGGTTTGTTTGTTTTGTCGTTGTTTGTTTGTTTGTTTTTGAGACAGGGTCACATTATGTAGCCCTCACCGGCCTGGAACTTGTTATGTACAACAGGTTGGCCTCGAACTCACAGAGATCTACCTGCCTCTGCTTTCCAAGAGCCTGGATTAAAGGCCTGTGCCAGCACTCCCAGCAAGCTTGTTTTTTGGTTTGTTTTTCCAGACAGGGTTTCTCTGTAGGTTTGGAGACTGGCAAGCTTGTTTTTATATGTGACAAATTTGTATTTCTACTAGTTCTACTTCACTGTAAGTCAATGCATATTTGGTGTTTTAACCTGTGGCCCATACCAGTCCCTCCCCCTAAAATATGCAGTGTGTGTGACAATGTGTGCTGTGAATTGCTGTCTGTGTGCATGGATGATGCTCCCAGATACACAAAAGTGATTTCTACATTTCATCGCTTGCTCTAGGAAGCACTTGTCTCCCTAAACAGGTTAAAAAAAAAAAAACCTCTGATAAAGAATTTTGGGGAGCCCCTACCATGACAATCAAGCTCACTCCAAGAGCCATCACTCAGGCTGGCTCCCAAGCTCCCTCCTCAGTCCTCCAGACCAGCAGGGTCATCCCATCCTTGTGGCCGGTGCCCTGACCTCATGCCTCCTTCCTTGCCTGTGGGGAGCAGCTGCTCTCTGCCCTGCCCAGCTTCAAGCTCACAGTTGCCCCGTCCACACTCCGGCCCTGGGAGATGCTATTTTTATCCCCTGCCAGGGTAGGGAGAGAGACTGAGGAGGAAGGGAAGTCTTGGACCATGATTTTTTTTTTCCTCTCTACAATAGTGAGAGGGATGGATTCCATTTGGAGACAAGCTGGCCTCAATTTGTCAAGCTTCAATTCCCCAGCATAGAATACAGTGCCCATAGCTCTGCAGGAAGAGACCAGGAAGTGGGCATGAACTGAATGGTGAAAAACACAAAAGTCAGCTGTGGCCACTAGTAGGGAGCCAGAGCTCTACCAGGAAGGACCTGAGGCTGGGAACATGCTGTGTGAACAGGTCCCTCTACTCAAGAAAACAAAAGGGAGGTGGCCAGGGAGGGGTGTCTTTAAGGAGATGATTTGGTGTCTACATTTCTGCAACAAACTAGTAATCCCCAAGGAAGGAAGCTGAAACTTCTAGAGGGCCTTTCAGACTTCCACATCTTTGGCCAGTGACATCTTGAGACGGTATGAAATAATGCACCCCAGAGCTGTCAGTCAGGCCGGCTAGGTTCTGGCATTTACTAATGGTGTGGCCTTGGGAAAAGTCTAAGCCTTGGCTTCTTCATTCATAAAACAGAAGCGCTAAGGCCTGACTTGCAGGGCTTTTACAAGGACTTAATTGGAGAGGCTATAAATAAAACACCTGGGCAGACACTGGGTAAGCGCCATGCTTGTTATTATTGCTGTTGATAGAATGAATCCTTCCCTCTAGTGACCACTTCTGTGAGTTTCATCACCAAACACCACCGAACAGTTTAATCGAGGAATCTTCCAAAAGTTCCTTCAATAATCCCTCATGGCCTGTACTCCACATACATTTTTGCTGACCCTCATGCACTAGAGACACGGGAATGGCAAAGAGCTTCCTTGAGTACTTGCAATGAGTACTTGCAATTACTAATTGCAAGTTTTCATCAGGGCTGTGAAGGAAAATTTACAGGGCCCTTGGATGTGATTCCCAAACCAGCTGCATCACCAGGGAATCATAGAAATGCAAATTCCTGGGCCTCACCCCAGAATAAGAGGAGGAGCAACTGGAATTGGGGACCAATCTGTGTTTTCATGAACCCTAAAGGTGATTCTGGCCACCGGGTTAAGAAAGACTCAGCTCCCGCCTCTCCTTTGATCTGTTGCAGGTGCCTCCCCACCCCCACAGCCCTTATCACCCCCAGGGCACCTGCCTGCCCCTCTCCCCCTTACTCACAGTGTGTTCCCAACACACCATGCAGAGTCATCCTCTAAAACATCAGCCTGATGCATCATTCACTGGCTTTCTGACTGCCAATGTCTCCCTAGCTCATCTAAAATAAAAGACAAAGTTCTCAAGCCCTGCCCCTCTCCCTTCCCTTCCAATGGTACCTCCTACTCTCCTTCAGCTACCATGCTTGCAACTATGGCTTTCTGAAGCTTCTTCCAACCTTGAACACAATCCTTCCTCAGGCTTGGAATGTTCTTCCCTCTGGCATCCATATTGCTTCATTTCTCACCCCCTTCATCTCTATATTACATGTTAATTTCTCACCTCCTTCATACTTATATTACATGTTAATCTCCGAATAAGAATAAAACAGCAGCACTTGTTATTGAACCCTCAGAATCCAATAGCAGACTCTTCCTGGTGCCACCCAGTGGTCTCCACACTGTTTGGCCCTCTAAGTCTCTTCTCTCCCCTGCTAAAGTGTGGGTGGCAATTTCTGACATTTCCCAGTATGCCTCAGCATCTAGATGCTGGGAAGCTCCGACCTCAGCCTGATGCTTCTTTGCCCCCAGGGAAAATGAAAGCTACAGTCATGACCATGCCCACTCTACACACCCACCCCCAACCTCCTTGGGTTTGCCTGTCACATGCTTGACCTTATTCTCCAGAAGACATAATTAAGAAAAGTCAGAAAGTGCCATAGCACTTGGTATTCACTACTCTAAAAGCAGGCCAGCTTTAGGCTTGAGATGGGTGCTTGGAAACCCTGCAGGCTGGTCAGGGGTTGGGAGATGGAGTGAGTTGACAGGTGTTCCTTGCATGGCTCTGGCATAGTCTCAGAGTCTCCACTGACTGATAGCCACAAAGATAGACATCCAGGCAGCCCAGAGCTCACAGCCAGGGATGCACCCACTCCTACCCCTGGCTGGCTTACATCTCCACTAATGTCATCTGCTGGTCACCTGAGAATGCCACTCTGCCACTCTGTAAACCTCTTTGAGTTGTGCCGTGAACAGCAAAGAAGTACATGGTATAAAACGTGAGCATTCCCCTTCACATGTAACTGATAAGCTGGGTTGCCGGCACCAAGGTGATAAGTATTGGGTCCCCAATTATTGGGTATTCTCCACCAATGCAATAAGCCAAATTCAGCTAAATTAATAAGACCAGATTTTAATACACAAGAGTAAAGCAAAACAGAGCACTCCTGGGTGACTCTCAGAAATGAGAGGAATAGAAATCACATGGCAGGTCTGGTGACCAGGTCTTAAATACCCTGTAGTCATGGTCTTGAGCAGCTCCAAGGGAGGGGCTGACCCTTGGCAGGCTTTCTGGGAGGCGGGGTCTGGAATGGGAGGAGAGGGAGCTCAGGCAAAGCTAGAGAATCCCTTCACTGAGCTTGGTGCTCGTCCCATAGCCCTATCTCTAGGTATTTACACAGACATGTGTATTAGATCCACAACTGTGTTTTAAATTTTTCCCATTTGATACATAAAATTATGATTTACATTGTGGTGGGGTTTTTTGCTTGTTTTTATGTTTTTTGCTTTGTTTGAGGCAGGGCTATTATCTCAGGCTGACCTCAAACTGGACATACAGTTGAGGATGTCCTTGAACTTCTGATCCTCCATCCTTCACTTGTTGAGTGCTGGTATCACACACTTGTTCACCATGCCTGGTTTATGTGCATGCTGGAGAGCGAGCCCTGGACCTCATATAAGCTTCACAAGCACTCTACCAACCAGGCTCCACCCCTAACCCCATGGTTTGCTTTTTTAACTCATCAAAATAATGAGATTTTGAGGAGTCTTGTATGACAAAGCACCCAGAGATACCCCCAGGGTACTCCTGATTCGGATGGATCCTGAGAGACTACCTGCTCTGGTACTACACTTTGCTTCCTGCCGTACACATCCTGGTCCATGTAGGTAGATGTTTCAGGGGGTGGGTTCCCATGAAATGAAATCACTGAGCCAAAAGGAGTACATTGTGTTTTTGTTTATGCTGCATTTGTTTAACTATGTAAAGAAGTGCCTAAGGCACCTGATTGGTGTAATAAAAAAGCTCAACAGTCAATAGCTAGGCAGCAGAGGGATAGGCAGGGCTGATGGGTAGAGAGAATAAGTAGGAGGAAGAATCTTGACTTGAGAGAGAACAAGGGAAAAAGAGAGGGAGACGCCCGGAGCCCGACAGACAGAGGAAGCAGGAAAGTAGACAAAGAGAAACCAGTTAAATTAAGTTATAAAAGCTAGTGGGATAAGCATAAGATAAGGCTGAGCATTCATAACTAATAATATTTGGGACTGGCAGTCTGAGAAAGCCTGCTATGGAACCTCACTTGAAGAATCGCCTCCATCGGGTTGGTCTTTGGTCATGTGTGTAAAGCGTTTTCTTAATTGGTGGTTGATATAGCAGGCCCTCATCCATTGTGGGTGGTGCCATTCCTGGACAAGTTCTAAGTTGTATAAGAAAGCAAGCTGAGCAAACCAGTGAGCAGCTTTCGCCCTGGTATCTGCTTCAGTTCCTGCCTCTAGGTTCCTGCTTTGAGTTCCTGCCTTGGCTTACGTCAAATAAACCCTTCCCTCCCCAAAAATGTTTTCTATCTTTGTTTTATCACAGCTACTGGAAAAAGAAAAGTAGTTCATTATCATTTGATCTGTATTGCCTTCAAAGATTAGTAGTGATCCTGAGCATTCTGCACATTTCTATCCTTTACATGGCCAATGTATGTATAGAGAGAAGAATGTATGCATTTTAAAGTGTCCATTGTGGGGAGGAGGATTGTGAACTGTCTTAGTGGGTAGAAACACCTGCCAAGCAAGCCTGGTGACAGGGATTCGATCCCTAGAGCTGACCATCCCTGGGGCTGATGTGTAGAAACACCTGCCAAGCAAGCCTGGTGACAGGGATTCGATCCCTAGAGTTGACCATCCCTGGGGCTGACGTGTAGGTAAAGGATGACTGACTCCACACATGCATCATGGTGTATGCATGCCAACACACACACACACACACACACACACTAAAATACTGAGTGTAATAAAGTATTTGTAACTTTTGCATGGCTTTTGGTTGGTTGTCTTCTAACTTATTTGCATTACTTTTTCAGTATCCCTTGTCCTTTAACATTGCTTAGTATTTTGGGCAAAATTTGGTATTTTGTTTTTGATAACTGATAACTGTTATGATCTCTGTATCTAGTGTCTTGCTTAAGAAGGACCTTCCAATTAACAATTTTTGTATTTTTAATGCTTTTGTGTTTTTCTCTTTAAGAAATTTGGTTTCTTCATCCATCTGGAACGTATGCTTATGTGCAGCATATGACACAATTTTATTTTTTCCATATGGGGAACCATTTGTTGAGAACATGGTGTGTTGTATATCAAATATTGCATATTCCACGCAGTAGCTCTCTGGAACTTTAAGCAAAACAAGAACTTTCACCTCCTCCTCTCTACCCCTCCACATAGAACTCTCCAGAACTCCACAATGGTACTAAACGTGTTGGCCATGTACATGTTGCAACTGAGCACTTGACACATGGCTGGTAGGAACTGAAATAGGGTAGTGGTGAAATATACTCCAGGTTCTGAAGACTGTACAAGTGTCATTTATCTGTATTACACTGGTCACATGTCAAAGTAGTACTATTTTAAATAGTTTGTACTAAGTTATATTGTTAAAATTTATTTCACAGCCTGGCAGTGGTGGTGCACGCCTTTAATCCCAGCACTCAGGAGGCACAGGGAGGTGGATCTCTGTGAGTTCAAGGCCAGCCTGGTCTTCATAGTGAGTGCCTCTTGAAAAACACAGAGTTAGCTCACCTGCATCTCTGCTGGGACTCAATGGTCTGGCTTGACTGTCCAGATTGTTCTGGGTTTCATTTTAATGAATGACATTTTTCATGGCACTTTAAACAGCTCACTAATTTCATGAATTACACAATAGCAGAAACTAAACCAGGAGGGTGATTATAACAGCCACAGTATCATAGGGAATCTTTGTCTCTTATAAGCATTAAAAAAAAAAAACACAAACATCAAATTATTGGAGTCAGCCCATAGTGTAAAAGAAATGCTACAAAAATGATACAACTTTGAGACACCCACAGCTAAACACTAAACTGAATCCCTGGAACCCAGTTGCAGAGAGGGAGGAGTGATGACCAAAGGTGTCAAGACTGGGCTGGTGAAACCCACAGAGGCTGCTGACCTGAGCAAGGGGGAGCTAATGGACCCCAGACTGGTGACTGAGAGGTCAGCATGGACTTATCCAGACCTCCTGAATGTGGGTGTCAGTGAGGAGGCCTCAGCAATCTATGGGGCCTCGGGTAGTAGATCAGTATTTATCCCTGGCATACAAATGGACTTTGGGAGGCCATTCCACATGGAGGGATGCTCTCTGGGCCTGGACACATGGGGGAGAACCTAGACCCTGCTTGGGATGATATGACAGTCTTTGAAAATCCACTATGGAAGGCCTAACCCTCCCTGGGGAGTAAAGGGGGGGAGGAGGTGTAGGGTTGGGGGGGAAGGGGGAGAAGGGGAGGAGAGAATGCTTCTCTCTTTCTGGTCTTCTAGGTTTAGTCAGATGGCTTTCACTTTTCAGTTTGCTTTTTCTGCAGTTATAAGTTGGCTGCTAATTGTTCCAGACAATGCACCGCTTTAAGGCAGGAAGTCAGATGTGAGTGGTGTTGGGGGAAGTCCTGTGCATTTGCAATAAAGTACTGTTGAGCCTATAGGGAACCAAGATAGGAGGGACTAGGAGTCCAGGAGAACTCTAGGAAGGAGAAACACAAGAGAGTCGACATGTAACGCCATGGGGTTGGAAGCCCGGAACCATTCTCCGGTAAGAGACATACTTAGATTAACAATTATGGGGTAATTACTTAAGTCAGAGGTAGCCAGTAAGAAACAAGCAAGGCCAACAGCTTCATAATTAATATAGCCTCCTGTGTGTTTATTTGGGACTGATGCGGATCTAGAACCAGGCGGGCGGAACAGTTTCTCACAAGGAAAAGCATCTCTTAACAGAGCTGGATTGACATGTGAAGCAAGCTTATTTCCAATTTAAATTAAAAAATTAACTTAAAAAAAATGACACAACTTGATTGACATGTGAAGCAAGCTTGTTTCTAATTTAAATTTAAAAAATTAACTCAAAAAAAAAAAGACAACTTTCATCCAAGTAAAACATTACATTGGCATCTAAAATGAATGTGGAATCCACTCAGTTGGCAAAGTGCTTACTACACAAGTATGAGGACCAGAGTTTGAGTCTCCAGAACTGAAATAAAAGCCACATGTGGTGCCCACTAGAGCTGGGGAGACTACAGACAGCAGGATCTCTGGGGCTGGCTGGCCAACCACCCCAGCCAAATCACCAAGCTCAGGTTTAGTAAGAGTCCCTGTCTCAGAAAGATAAGCAGTTGAAGTTGAGCAGTTGGGGAAGACGCCAAACATCAATCTGTGTCCTCTACGTACGTACCTACGTGTGTGTGTGTGTGTGTGTGTGTGTGTGTGTGTGTGTGTGTGTGTGTGTACATATACAAGCACAGGTATTTTTATTTAAAATTTTATTTTTATTTGAAATAAATATTTTTTGTTTTTTGAGACAAGAGTTTCTCTGTGTAGCTTTGGAGCCTATACTGGCACTTGCTCTGTAGACCAGGCTGGCCTCGAACTCACAGAGATCCGCCTGCCTCTGCCTCCCAAGTGCTGGGATTTTTATTTAAAATTTTATTTTTAGATTTATGTGTATGAGTATTTTTCTCACATATATGTCTGGGGATCACATGGGTATCTGGTGCCTGACATCAGAGGAGGGCATCAGACCACCTAGAACTGGAGTTATGGACAGTGGTAAACTGCCATGTGGGTGTTTGGAATCGAACCTGGATCCTCTGCAAAAACAATAAGTGCTCTTAACCACTGAGCATCTCTCCATCCCCTCCCCTTTTTTTAAAGAGAAAGAAAAAAAACACATGAGAATGCTCCTAGTCAGTGCCTAGGGCTAAAGCCTAGAGATGCCTATTTATGATACTAAAAGGAACAGGAAGTTGGAAGCCATATTAAAACTGCAGTAAGAAATCATTTCTCACCAGTACAGCAAAAGTCAAAAGTTTCTATTGACATGGATGTTGGGAAACTGGCAGTTTAATACATTGCTGGTTTGGGTTTCAAATGGTGCAAATCTTCTGGCGGACATGGTGGCTGTAAAAGCTTATACCTTCTGACCCAGTAATTCAGCACTGAGTTGACCTTATGCATCTATCTGTCTATTTGTGTAAGAGTTTGTATTCGATCATCACAAGTATCTTAGAAAAGATGGAAGTGGGTGAACATCTGGACTCTGGATTGGAGATATGGTGGAAGCCAAAGGGAAGAATCATTCGTGCTCCTGGAAGGCACAAGTTGTCACCTAAATCCATTTCCCTTTTTGTCAACATTCATAAAGCTTTGGCTATTCCAGTCCCCCAGCCTCCCTTACGATTTACCTAAGTTCGTCTTGGCGTTGGTGGCACACACCTTTAGTCCCAGCACTCAGGAGGCAGAGGCAGGCGGATCTCTGTGAGTTCGAGACAAGCCTGGTCTACAAGACCTAGTTCCAAGACAGCCTCCAAAGCCACAGAGAAACCCTGTCTCAAAAAAACAAACAAACAAAAACAAAAAACCGGATTTACCTAAGTTCTCACTGGTGGGATGTGAGGGAAAAAATGGTGTCTGCAACTTGTGATCTCCTTTTGATGCTGGTGTGGTGACCTCAAGAGAGCACAGGGCCTGAACAGAGATGGAAGGGGACAGTGGGGATGGCCTGTGACCTATGTGAGATGGAAGGTTCTGTCTTACTAGTGTCACTGGGAACTCTACTGCAATGGCTTTTTCAGTGTTTCCCCTGTTTATCAGAAGGCAGGCCTTTGTTTAGGGAGAAAACTAGCAGAGGCCCTTGGATAAAGCCACCTGCAGGTCTCTACTTTATCTGAACTCATTCACAGCTCCAAGCCACTCTTCGCAGAAGAGCCACGCGTGAGTTAGACCACTCACTCGATGCTTGGTTTCGAGTCCTTCCAGGGACTTCATGAACTTTTTAGAATATAGGTTTGAAAATTTGGGGGACATGTAAAAGGAAAAAGTGAGAGAAAACCCAAGGAATGTCCTTTTAAATTGTGACAGTGTCTGCACAGTTGGGGATGTGAACTCTTGGCGTCAGTGTTCTGGAGCTGAGGGCAATCCTGGCGGGAATGAGCAGGAGGTGGTTCCAAAGACAAGCAGCTAGGCTAATTTCACCACTTTCCACACAATGCCAGCACACCCCTGTTTGCGGTAACCTGCTGCAGCAGAAAGAACAAGGCAAGCCCTCGTGGGAGGCGAGCTCCCACTCCCAAAAGTTGTCCTCTGACATCCAGGCGTGCACTGCCCCACACGTGCACACGTGGACAAATTAAACATACACGGTCTTCTTCTGTCTGAATTCCTGCCATTCAATAGTGACATTGTAGAATAGTCCTAGATTGCTGCTGCCTGACACTTCCTTATAATTCAAGTTATACAGTTTGTGCAGGGGTAGCACAGAAATGGCATGTGCCCGTCAGTGCACTATTTCAGGGCTTAGACAAAAATCCCCTGCAGGCTGAGGGGGATGGTCGTAGAGCACTTGCCTGGCATGTGTGGCCCTGGGTTCTGTCTCCAGCACAGAAAAATGTGTTCGTTCTGTTACTGTGATGATAACATCAACCACTTAGTTAAGGTATTAATGGTACTTCTTACTTTAGCATTTGGGTGTTTTCCCTTTGTAAGAAGTTTGGGAGTCATATTTTGAATTTATGTAAATCTGTTTCACATCAAATGTTGGTCTAGTAATCTCATCACCCATTGATGATTTTTCTAGTTATATTATTCCTTCCATATTGAGTTGGCATTTTGACATGATGCAGTTTTTTCCTATCCCCCCACCTATTATTCACTTACTGAAATTGTAAATAATTCATATTTTGTAAATAATTCATGTTTTGTAAATAATTTGTATTTTATTTGGTAGATTATAATACATTACTATAATTGTGTATTTTCAATCTCAGATTGGTCCATATTTTCTTGTATGAGTCCATGCAGCTGTCATCTGTGTCCTCTGGGTATGTCTCTAGGAATTTATTGATCGTTTTCTTAGTTTTGAAAACAACAAAATATTCTTGTGTTTTTCTGACCCAACCCTGAAGCCAGCCTTTAAAAAAATACTTTTATGTGTATAAGAATTTTACTGCATGCATGTATGTCTGTGTTCCACCCGTGTGCCTGGTGCCCAGGGAGGCCAGAAGTGGGCAACAGATCACCTGGAATTAGAGTTAACAGGTGGTTGTGAGCAATTGTGTGTGGGTGCTAGGACTCAAACCTCTCCTCTGGAAGAGGAGCTGATGCTCTTGACCACTGAGCCATCTCTCCAGTCTCTGGGTCAGCATTTTTTAATCCTCAGAGCCTCTCCATGGAGAATGACATTTAAAATCAAGATTTGTGAGCTAGGTGTGCTTACTGCTAAGGTGGTAGAGTTGTTCAAAGGCCCTTCCAGGAGACCGACTAGAGAAGCAATGTGTTTATGGAAGTGTGTATCTGAGTGTGTCTATATGTATATGCATACACAGATCTGTAAAGTCTGTTAGTTCCCATCAGTACTTCCGAATCCAGGCACACTCACTCCCCTTCCTTTGTGTTTTTCCTCTAGGACAATAAGAAACTTGGCTCCCATTAGCTTCAGTGAATCTCACTTCTCCCATAGGTAATCACACGCCTGCCCCACCTACTGAGAATTCAGTCCCAGACACAACAGCCTTCACCCTAGTAATGCCCTTTAGAGGCTTTGCTTCGTGAAAAGACGAGGAGAGGCCAGTTACGAAGCTGGGCCCCAGGCACCCTGTGCCCCACCTCCTGGGGCTCTGGCCCAAACTCCAGTCCTAACTCACCTTATAGTCTGTCCTATGACATTGTTCATTGTACCCCGCTTATTTACATATTTGCCGTTAATTCTTGGCTTCTGATTTCTTAGTAGGGTACCGCTCTCCTGACACCAGTGCTTGCTTGCTTGCTTCATTTAGTTTGGTTATTAGATCCAGGTACTCATTATGTAGCCAAGATTGGCCTTGAATTGAGGATTCTCTTGCTTCGGCTTCCTACATGCTTAGATTATGGGCAAACAGCACATGCTGGTCCTTTGCTTTCATTTGTTTGTATGTTGGGTTTTGGAGTGTGTGTGTATGTGGCATGCACGTGTACATGCGCGTGTGGTGATGGCCTTTAACTCACTTTACAGCTGAACGTTGATTGCAGGCCATTTGAATCCAGAGTCCATGTTTGCCATTCTAAAGCAATAGGTTACTGTACTTTAAACTTCTCTTTTTGTTCTCTTTTTCCGACATCTGTCTGCTCTCTTTCAGGGTGTTGGTTTCCTCCATGATCTCCTAACCATTGATTATCCTGGTCTTGGGTATTGCAAACATAAAAAGAAAAGTTCTCTGTATGGGTGGTTTGCCTGTGTGTGTATCTGAGCATCATTTTCATGCCTGGTGCCATGGAGCCAGAAGAGCCTGGAAATGGAATTACAGAGAGTTGTGAGCTACCATATGGGTGGGTGCTGGGAATCAAACCCAAGTCCTCTGGAAGAATGATGAGTGCTCTTAACCACTGTACCATCTCTCTAACCACTTTCATCTTGTGCACTTATGTTAGTCTTAGAGGTGCAGGTTCCAGAGACAGTGGTGTGCTCTAGGGAGCACGTAGACCCTCCGTGGGTTTTTCTCCTACCCATGCTTTCTCTATCCTGTGGTTACTTGCTGCCAGGACATTCTTCTGCCTAGCTGGTCCCATCTCAGAAGTCTCTCCCCGGGGAAAACACTACCACTAATGCCTGCTCAGCACAGGAGGAACAGAATGAAGATTCCTCCAACCAGATGCTCTAAATTAATGTGCTGGTGTTCACTCAGGGGCACCCTCCCCTTCCTTGAGTCCCTTGACCCTGAACTTGGAGCTTTTCCAAAATTACTCCCACCTCCAAAGCAGGACCTTCTCTGGGTGTGTTTTACGATGTGGTTTTCTCTGATCCTGTTTTGCTGCTAATTTGATACCATCTGCTTTCTTTTACATGATTTCTCATTTTTTGTGATCCATTCATAAGAAATAAAATGTTTCTGCATGACAAAATAACTATAAACAAAGGCAAAAAGCAGAAGACAGACTGAGGGAAATCTCTGCAGTCTCACCACAGTCAAAGAACTGTGTTATGTGAGGAAATTTTGCCAGCTTTTGGTGTACAGACATACACACACCATTATACCTATAATTCAACAACAATAAAAATAGGCAAAGAAGCAGACAACCCCCCCCAAATTCCACTAATTTGGAAATGTGTTAATTCTAAATCTTTTAAAATATATATTTATTTTACTTTTTGTGTATGGGTATTTTGCCCACCTGTGTGTCTGGGTACCACTTGAATGCAGTCCCTATGGAGTACAGAAGAAGGCATCAGATGCCCTGGAACTGGAGTTACAGATTTTTGTGAGCCACTGTGTGGACTCTGGGAATCAAACCCTGGCCCTCTGGAACAGCAGTAAGTATTTTTAAATGCTGAGCAGTCTCTCCAGCCTCCTTAACCACGGTCAAGAGAAAAATTATCCTTCCTAACCAATAATCTGGACTTTAACCTATAGAATCTAATCTAATGATTAGATGGTGTGATGGTTTTGAATAAAAATGGTCCTCATAGGTCTGTAGAGAGTGACACTATTAGGAGGTGTGACCTTGTTGGAGTAAGTGTGGCTTTATTGGAGGAAGTGCATCAATAGGGTGGTGGGCTTTGAGGTTCCAGAAACTCAAGCCAGATCTTTTCCTGCTGCCTGTGGATCAAAGTCTAGAACTCTTATCTCCTTCTCCAGCACCATGTCTGCCTGCATGCCTCCATGTTTCCTGCCATGACGATAATGGACTAAACTTCTGAACAGTAAGCCAGACCCCAATTAAATGTTTTCCCTTATAAGAGTCGCCGTGGCCATGGGGTCTCTTCATAGCAATAGAAACCTAACTAAGACAAATGGTCCAGTTTCTAACAGTTTGGCAGTGTGGTACCAGTCACGGTGTGAGGAAACAGGTACTTCCATACATGACTGATGGAATGATAATCACTAGAGTCTCCTGTGCAGATAATTTGACAAGTTGACAAGTATCTATCCATTTTCACGCACAGGTGCATGTCCTTTGCAACTCAGCTATTCCGCTTTTAGTACTTCAGTCTGAAGATGTGTTTGTACCTGAGGTGCACAATCAAGGCTGCTGTCCTAGTTTGCTTTCTATTGCTGTGTTAAACACCATGACAAAAAGCAGCTTGGGAAAGAATGGGCTTATTCCATTTAGTTCATCATTGAGGGGACTCAGGGTAGGAGCTCAAACAGGAACCTGAAGGCAGAAACTAAAAGAGAAGCCGCAAAACACCTCTCTCTCTCCCTCCCTCCCTCCCCCCTCCCTCCCCCTTCCCTCCCTCCCCCTTCCCTCCCTCCCCCTCCCTCCCTCCCTCCCCCTCCCTCCCCCTCCCTCCCCCTCCCTCCCTCCCCCCTCCCTCCCCCTCCCTCCCTCCCCCTCCCTCTCTCTCTTGCTCGGCTTGCTTTCTTAGACATCTCAGGACCACCTGTCCAGGGACAGCACTGCCTACAGGGAGCTGGACCCTCCTGCTTCAGTTGTTAGTCAAGAAAATGCCCCCACAGAGCTGCTCACTGATGGAATGCAGTTCCTCAATTGAGGTTCCCTCTTCCCAGATGAAAATACCAACCAGCACAGTCACCCATTGCACTGTTTCCCTACGATTACAGAAGTCACTGGGAAGCACTGGGAAGTTCTGGCCCATCAGCAGCAGAGTGTGTAACAAGCCACAGCAAGCCCACCTGGGTTTGTGGCCATAAGGAAAACGGAAAAACCTCTTTAATATATGGATTCTATATGAGAGCCAGAGACAGTTCAGGGAGCAAGAAGAGGGACAGAAATACAGTTCAAACGCTTGAGTTGGCTGTGCACAGATGGCACACACTGAGAGTGACTGCCTGGGGGAAACAGGTAGGGACCTGATGTACTAGAAACTTCCCTGCAGACCAATGGAACTTTCTAGGCCTTCAGGTTCAGGTGAGCCTTCCTCCTTCATTAACAGTTTGCTTTATGATTCTCAGAACCCAAAAATGGCACGGTACTGATTAGACACTTTCTTGTTTTCTATTGTAAGTCTACATCCCTGCCTCCCTGGTCCCGTCTCTTTCCTGTGTTGCCCCCACCTTCAGGTAGGAATTTGGGACTGAGGAGGGATAATAAGCATGCACCTTCCTGCTTCCATCTGGTCTTTTACGTTCTCTTTCATTTTTATTTATGTATTTGTGGATGTTTGTTTCTGCAGCGTCAGGAATGAAACCCAGAGTCCCATTCATTCTGGGCATCCCTTTAATTCTTAATCTCCAGTGAATATCGAGATGCTAGAAATAGTATGAATGCACATGTGTGGGGAAAGACAGACAACAGACACAGACAGTAAGACAGAGTAGGATTTTAAGGAATTGGCTCACATGATGCTGGGACAGGCAAGTTGAAACCTGCAGCGGCCAAAGGCATTGAACACAGAGGGAAGAATTAGTGTCCAAGCCTTGAGGCTGGAACCTGTGGACTAGAAACTCAGTCCAGGTTTCTTTGTTGTCTGGAAACCAGTCTTTGCTATTGGGGCTGCAAACTAACTGGATGGGGCCCACCCACTGGGTGGAAGGTAATCTCAGAGTCTACAGAGTTGAATGTTAATTACATCTAAAATATATTTTCATGGCATTATTTCCACTGGTGTTTAACAAACAACTGGGCACCATAGTTTAATCAGGTTGGCATGCTTCAAGCACCAGAGCTTTCCTTTGACTGCTGCACCTATGCTATTCACTGCCGTTGCCATCAAACAGGTTCTCAGCCCACTCACTCCTGTGCTCGGCTGTGATACTTTCCAGACACCTGCGCTACAGCAGAGATCACAGAAGTGTCCTTGTCACTCATGTCAGAATCATTCCATGGTTCCCTCTAAACATTAACGGAAGGATTTCCCACAGGAACTGGGCCCCACTGAAGTATATTTCTTTTTGCTGGCTTCTTTATTGAATGAACTCAAGCTGACATAATGGCAGCCATCTTGAGTTGTAGCAGAGAAGATGGGGCCCAGAACAACCTGGTTGAATTTTCCTGCATAGTTTCCCGGCAAACTGTAAATAGACAGCCATTAGAGTGGCATGTGGAGTTTTACAGCGGGGCCATGGTGCTAGGAATGTGCCTGTCTCTTTGATACTAGCTTAAGAGAAACCAGGTACATTCCACTTTTATGAGGTCACTTTTGCCTTGCGCCTCTCTTTCTAACTCAAACTGTGAGGAGCCGCTTGCTTGGTCATATCGCAGATGCAGAACCTTACTTCTGTCAACAAGTCACCTGATAAACTACATTCTGTATAATCCTGAATCTGTCTGACTTCGTTTTGGTTTTTTTTTTTTTTTAATCTCACAGCGCCTTGTGAGACTGGGTTGCCTCAAAACAATATAATGATAATAAAAATATGATAGCCATTCTATGAGCCTTCCCTGTGTTTTTGTGATATAATTATGATATGTTTTTGGAAAGCACCTTTTTTTTTAATGGTGATGTCAGAGACAGCATTAGCAAAGAAAGAAGAGACATCTTGCCCCATTCAAGAGGGCCTTTGGGCAGAGGATGTGGCCAACTAGTGCTTATCTAGTGCACATGAAAGTCTGTGTTTGATCCTTAACAAAGCATAAACCAGATCTACAATCTATAATCCCAGTATTTGGGAGGGAGAGGCAAGAAGATTGTAAATTCAAGGCTATATTTGATTCCATCGTGAGCTTGAGATTACACTGGACTATAAAAGACCCTATATAAAAAATAAATAAGGCCAGGCATTGCTGACACACATCTTTAATGCAGGAACTTGGGAGGCAGAGGCAGGTGGAGCTCTGTGAGTTCAAGGCCAGCCTGTTTTACAAAGTGAGTTCCAGGACAGCCAAGAAACCCTATGGGCCAGGAGTGGCGGCGGTGAGTGGTGGTGGTGGGGGTGGATGATTAAGAAGGTTAATTGGATGTGCTGAGAGTAGGAATAAGATTGGGGTGGGTGGGAATAAAGCTTCCAGGCAAGAAGCTGTATACCCAGGTGACTGTGGCTCTGAAGAAGAGGGTCTAAGACACTATGAGGAGCTTCTCTTTGGACACTGAGCAGTTGCCCTGGGTGCTTCAAGGGTCCCAGTCTCTGAGCTTAAACTGCTGCATGCTGTACCAGCTTCATAAGATGTTACTACTTGTTCCAACAAACTCTTTGTTCCTGCGTTTGGAAAGCATAGCCTACCAAGGCTTGCTTTGGGAGAATCAGAGGCACATTAGCACGGAAGATTCTACCAAGTCAGCAAAACAGCATTTACTGCAATCATGCCATGCTGTTTTGCTGAGGGACACTTCTTCTGTTGGCACTGTCAGTTCTGCAGACCCTGTCTGCAGTAGAAGGAACACAAGACATGGGTTAAAGGAACTTTGTCCAAGCCACTGTGGCCTCCTGTACTTCCTTGGGGTAATCTCTTTCCGTTTGCAAAGTGAGTTGATAGGTCTGGCAGTTTGTTCTGAGCTGTGACTGAATAGAAGTTTCTCTTGGAGCAATTTAAAAACTGGAGCTGAGCATTTTTCCAGAATAAAGGGAGAGCACTGACTGACAAGCAGAGAGATCCTCCATGATCTGACAGAGCTGATCAGACCCCCACACCTAGACTCTCCCAGATCTATGACTCCAGGCACTTTACCAGCTCTTGTTAGTAGTGTTGATAATGCCAGCTCCACAGTGGGTCCTAGGAGAAGGTGACTTGAGATTGTGCTTGCAAATCTCAATCTATTGCCTGGTCTCAAAGGAGCATAGCTGCCGTTGTCACCATAGCAACACTGACACAGTAAGGATGTGCCTAAGAAGAGAACCGAAGGCACCATGGAATTGAAGTAGCATGTATTTGAAACCCTGCCTTTGCTTACATCAGCCTTGCCCCTCACCATACTGCTCTGCTCCTCCAGTAAACATGCTTCAGTACCATCCTCCTTAGAATCCCCAGAGACCCTTTTCCGCCTCAGGTCTCCATCTCTGCTCTTAGCAGAGCTGAACAGATACAGCCGCTGTGATGACTGCTCTTGGTTGTCAACTTGACTATATCTGGAATGAACTATAATCTAGATATGGGGAGCTGGAGAGATGGCTGAGTGGTTAACAGCACTGGTTGCTCTTCCAGAGGACCCAGGTTCAATCCCCAGCACCCACATGGCAATTTAAAAACCTATCTCCAGTCCCAGGGGATCTGATACCATCCTCTGGACTCTATGGGCCCTGCACACATGTCACAAGCACAGACAAAAAAAAAAACGCTCCTAGATATGGAGGGCACACCTGTGACAGATTTTCTGCTTGGTTTAAAGTAGGTGAATCCACTTTTAGTCCAGACCGTTAAAGTAGGAGGACATGTGCCTTTGGGCTGGATCGTAAAACTGAGACACACACTTTTAATACAAATCTGAGGTGGAAAGACACACCTTGAAGGTGGGCCACACCTTCTGCTGGAAATCTCTATGAGGACATAGAAGAAGGAAGAAGCTTTTGGTCTTCGCCTGCTTTCCCTCAACTTGCTAGTACATTCATTCCTTCACTGGCATTGGGGCCTACTTCTTCAGGTGTTAGGGCCCATAACAATGGCTTCACTTCATCTTGGCTTAAGGTCAGAGAGTTCAAAACTATCCTTACTCTTCCAAGGTTAAAGTCATAAGACCTAAAGGTCTAAGTCTTGGCTACTATAGGATGTTTGATTTTAGACATGGGTGTCTTATCTAAATAACAAAAGACTTAATTCTCAAGGCCGGATAATGAGAAATTTAGTCTAAGGCATGGTTACCAAATGTTTGGAGACTTAAAGAAGCAGGTCTGTTTCTTCCCTGTATCTTGATAATGAAGTCATTTTCCCTGTTCCCCTTGTTGGTTTGGGTATTTAAGAATGTTGAAGAATAAACTTGGGATGTCCAGTATTCACTGGATTGCCCTCCCAACTCTATCCTGTGTCTCTGTCTTTTTCTTCGTGTCTTTATCTGTTGTTTCTCAATCCACACTCCCCTCTCAGATGTGAACCAGGCCAGTTGACTGGATCTGACTGAAGCCCCACAAAGACGGTTTACGATAGATTGGTAATGCAATGTGGGGCTACTACAGATGGCTACAACATTCATGAGTCTAGCATATACAGAAGACCAGCTGATATACCTAGCCCTGTGGGACTGAGCAACTTCTAGATCATTGGAATTTCTATTCACAGCCACTGTTGAATTAGCTGGACTGTGGTCTATAAGTCATTCCAATAAATCCCAGATAGATAGAGTCTATCTATACATTTTGTGACTCTAGAGAACACTGAATAATACAGCCCCCTTCTTCCTTCTGTAAGATCATACAGGGCAATGTTTGTGTAATAAGTGCCATTAAAGATGGAAGATTATGGACATAATGGCCAGGTGCTTTAGAGTAGTGTAAGACAGTCTGAGTCTTGGAAGATCATACTATACATTTGTGCTATTTATGTGAGATTCCCCACTCCCAGTCCAACCTAATTTTCCTCCAGCCTCCCCCTGAGATAATGAGGTGATATTTTCCCCTCCAAGGCTTTCTTCTACATTCTTCTCTTTCTAGATGTCCTCCAGTATCTACAATCCCTATCTGCAGAGGAAACTCTGCAGAGAACTTTGGCTCTCTTTGTTTTATATCCGCAACTGTTCACCTTCTGTGTCTGCCCAGGTGTTCTGCCAAACAAAGAGCCTTGTGCAGAAGAGGAATGCCTGTCTTAGGGGAAGATGCAGCTGTGGTCTGTTATGACTTTAAATATTACCTTTCCTCTTCTCTGCTGCAATTCTAATTACTGTGGAAGCATGCCTAGGAGAGATGTGACACCACTAGACAAGCATGTTGGCTGGATCATTGCAGTGGAGATTTACAAGATGCACTGAATGGAAAATGGTAGGACCAGGGGTTGGGGGGCAAACAGCATGGCTTTCCCAGTAGACTAAATGGGTGAGGATTGCGAATGAATAGGGAGGACAGTGGAAAAGGAAACAGAGGTCTGCTTGTAGAATGGGACCCATAGCCTTGATGACAGATTGAATAATGTTGAGAGTGTAGGGGACAAACAGTGATAGGCAGAGAGGCTAAGAATGAATCCTAAGTGTTGAACTGGAGGTAGCTGGCATGGTGCCAGGCTACTGGGAAGAGAATAATGGGTATATTAATACCAGCCTCCTTCCCTCTGCAACTCTTACTACCACTACTAATGGAATCACTCATTGAACATGGACAGTATGTCAGATACTTAATGAGAACTGATGTGTGCCCTAAGGTCATGCTGTGTTGCTTTAGCAGAATAGTACACAACCTGGAATTTTGTTGCTGTTGGTTTGTTTGTAGACCAGACTAGCCTCAAACTCACAAAGGTCCACCTGCCTCTGCCTCTGGAGTGCTGGGACTGACGGCGTGTGCCACCACTGTCTGGCCTTTTTAAATTTTTTATTATTTTTACATATAATATATACTGACTGCAGTTTCTCCTCCCAGTTCTTCCCTACCTCCCCTCCCATCCAGATCTGCCTCCTTTCTGTCTCATTAGAAAACAAACAGGCTTCTAAGGGATAATAATATAATATAAAATAAAATCTAATAAGGTAAAACAAAACAAACACATCAGAATAGGACAAAACAAACAAACAGAAGGAAAAGAGCCCAAGAAAAAGCACAAGAAACAGATATAGACACAGAGACCCATTCACACACTCACGAATCCCATAAAAACACAAAACAAGAAGTCATAATATATACATAAAGGACCTATATAGTTTTTTAAAAGGGAAAACAACTAAGAAATGATAAAATGAAAAGAAAGAAAGAGTCTTGACATGATACAGTGAGACAAGGAACCACTAAACATGCCATTGAATTTGTTTTCTGTTAAGTACCAGCTCAACTTCTCTGTGTTCAATAAGTTGTGTAGGTGTTTTCTTCAGCAATAGTGCCTAGTTGTCAGTTTGTGGAAAGCAATCTATAGCTTTCGGCAACAGTCTGGGTTGTTTGGGACTTCCCATAGAATTCCTTTGGTCAATAACTCAATTAGATTTATGCCAGGTGGTGGCATATACCTTTAATCCCAGAACTCTGGAGGCAGAGGTAGGTGATCTCTGTGATTTCAAGGCCAGCACAGTCTACAGGAAGCCAAGGCTACACAGAGAAACCCTGTCTTGAACCCCCCCAAAGTACCCCAAAACAAAATCCTCAATAAGATAAACCCATTCCTGGTACTGGAAGACTCATTTGGTGGCAAGATATGTACAGTTAGGCCTTTTGTCTCTCCCATTATTTGGTGATTTCATTTAGATGACTTTCATACATATATATATACATATATATTTTTTATGAAGCTTCTACTGTATTAGGTTTCCCATACTACCCCTCAAATGGCCTTAATTTTCGCTGTCTCTTCCTGTGTTCCCTCCCTCATCTCCCTTATCCCTCCCCTTCCCTGCTTGATCCTCCTATTCCAGTCTTCCCTACCCCAACTCATCCATGTATAACTATATATTTTATTTTGGACTTGGAAATTCATAATGAACAGAAACATACTTGCTTGTGGTTCTGGGGGATGGGAAATTCAAGAGAAAGAGACATTTAGAAGGGGCTTGTTGTAGCCTATGAAGGACAAAACAGAGGGAGAGAGAGAGACAGAGACAGAGACAGAGACAGAGAGACAGAGACAGAGACAGAGACAGAGAGACAGAGAGAGAGTAGGAGTCCCAACACCCTTTCACTGGAATGAACTGATTCCTGTGGTAATGAAATTAATTCATCCATGAGGGTCCTTATGGCCTAAATCCTTCCCATTAGGCTCCACTTCCTAATATTGTCACAAGGGGGTTAAATTCCCAGCACATGATATATGCCATAGCAGCATACATCATGAGATATAAAGATACCATTTAATTCTATAGGGAATATATTGTCATCCAGTTTTCCAGACAGGAATACAGTAACTTTTCCCAGTTTTCAGATAGCAAAAACCTATCATTACAAGTACTGAAATCATGATTCCAGTTTGGGACACACTAAGCTTGAGTAACCTGTGGAATGTCCTTGCGGAAATCCGTCAGTAGCAGATGGAAAGGCAGATCTGAATTCATAAGAGAAAACCAGACAAGAGACTTAGTCAACTACGCAGAAGTGGCGGAGAGGTTGTCGGGATCCGTATGAGACCCATTAGAAAAACTTTGTGCAGAGCAGAAGGAAAACAGGGCTGAGATGAACACTGAGGGTATCACTATTCCAAAGAAACGATAGAAAAGGCGTGACCAGAGGCACGGGAAAAGCAGATGGGGAGTTGTGGGGTCTGGAGCAAGGAGGTGGGGCCAATCGTGTGAAGTGCTTCCTGGAGGAACAAGGTAGGTGGGTGGCCCACAATTGTCAAAGGGTGTTCAGGAAGACCATGGCAGGTAAATGTCACAGCAGAAAGAGGGGCTAAGAAGGAGAGAAGGTGAATGCAGAAGACAGTTTCAAGAATGGTAATAGTGTTGACATTTCAGGCAGATCCGGATGGGACAGGTATTCTGGTACTCGGGAGCCACAGAATACTGAGTGTTACACACCGGGAGCGGAGTGTAACAACTCTGCTCTGCCAAGGGAAGGTTTCCCCGGCAAAAGTGTTACAGCCCTGCTCACTCTGCTCTGCTCTGCTCTGCCCAGGGTCGCCTCTGCTCCGTCGCCACCACAAAAGATCTTCACCCAAAGCTCATCGAAGGGGTTTATTGGAAGGAAGCAGCTGGACCAGCCAAGCTGAACATACACAGGGTTTATATAGGGATTCTTGGGAGTGGGGAAGTTTTTCCAGGGTAGGGATTGGTCCGATTTCAGTGCTGAGCTCAGATTGGCTAGAGCTCTGTTCCAGGATTGGTTAATTTTCTGTACAGGATTAGGGTCAGATTTGACTCTGGTTTCAGGGCCAAAGTGTGTTTCTTTCTCTGGTCCTTTTTAGCCTTTTGGCTCCAATTTTAGGGCCAGGGTGCATTTCTTTCACTGACTCTGATACCAGGGACAAAGTATGTTACTTTGGCACTGGTTTCAGGGTCAGGGTACATTTCTTTGGTTCTGGTTGCAGGGCCAAAGCATGTTTCTTTGGCTCTGCTCAGGGTGTGTTTCTTTGACTGGTCCCTTTTCCCTACAAATAGTAAGGAGAAGGAGGGAGAGGGAGGGAGGCAGAGTTATAGCTCAGTAAGGATTTTCTGTTTGCTTTTGTTTTTCTATACAGGGTTTCTCTGTGTAACCCCTGGCTATTTCTGAAACTCACACTGTAGGCCAAGCTGGCCTTGAACTTGGAGATCAGTCTGCCTACCGAGTGCTGGGATTAAAGGCGTGAGCCACCACTGCCTGGCTCAATAAGGATTTAGAAGGCTTCCTTAGAAATGAAGAAAAGCAAAAATAACACAAAAAAACTATAACTGGAGATAATGGCTCAGTGGTAGAGCACTTGCCTAATATGTGGCAGTCCCTAGGTTCTGTACACACACACACACACACACACACACACACACGTACACACACACACACAGAGAGAGAGAGAGAGAGAGAGAGAGAGAGAGAGAGAGAGAGAGAGAGAGAGAGAGAGAGAGAGAGAGAGAGAATGGACATTTCTAAGCTGTTTCAAAGCTAACAGGAGTGTGCTAAAGAGGTCAAAGACACAAAGCAAAGAGGAAACGGGGCAGTTTCCCAAAGATGCAGATAGCCTAGGCCTATGAAGTCACCCCTCTGGTCTCTGGTGGGAAAGGCAGCCCAAACAGTTCAGAAAGAGCCTCTAACAGATGGGCCAGCGTGCGGAGCAGGGAGGCCTGGATGGCTGCAAATGTGGATACTTTGATGCAGTAGGAAGGAAGAGAGTGAGGAAAGTCACAGTCAGTTGCTTCTGTTTTCTCTGGAATATGACAAAGTCATTTCTGGGTTAAAACACAAAGAAGTAGTGAAGTATTGGAGACTTGCTAACAAGATCGAATATGTGAAGCTGCCGGGGAAGTCCATGGATGCTTGCATGTACCCAAGAACTGTGGGTTCTGTTCATAGTTGAAAGTGAAGCTGGGACTGGCAAGGGAAGCCTCTGAGATGACACCAGCCTGTGTGTTAAGCGGTCTGGAGGCAAAGCAGATGGCCTGTGGGATGGGGGCTGTTGCATGCAGAACCTGAGCAGAGGTGAGAAATGGGACAGGCTGCAGAGGATGTTGATGCATCACCCCATGAGTCTGGATAGCTTCCAAATTAGATCAGAAGGACCAAAAAGATTGAGACCCTTTGGCAAAAAGAGCATGGTGGCAAGCACGTACAAGCCTAGCACTGAGAGATGGAGCCAGACCATCCCTGAAGCTCACTGACTAGCCAGCCTGGTCAACTGGTGAGTTGAGTTCCAGGGTACTTTTTAGGGGTGTGTGTGTGTGTGTGTGTGTGTGTGTGTGTGTGTATACATGGCACACACATATGCTCAGGCACAGGAGCATATCAGGGCACACATGAAAAGGTTTCAGGAAAAATTGCAGAAATTGGATCTTTCTTTCCTCCACTTGGAATCCAGGGATCAGATTCCAGTGTCAGTTGAGGGCAAGTGCCCTTACCCACTGAGCCTAAGCTCCAGGTTTAGTGAAAGACTCTTTCTGAAAATAGAGGTTGGAGAACAATAGAAAAAAATACCTGATTTGTCATCTGGCCTCCACATGTGCATACATAGGTGCACACATAATACACACACACCAAAAATAAAGAACAAAAATTTAAATCATTTTTTAAATAAAATGGTGGCAAATTAAACACAGCTTTTATCTCAGCCATCTCCACAAACCTTTATGAAACAGCAGAAGATGGGTTTTTCTGACGCACACAAACCTGGATGAAAAGGGGAAATGGGATCGGATACAGAAACAGCTGGCTACATTTTGAAAGCTGGAGGCAGATGAATGACAGTGACTGACTTCAAGTCAGGAATTAGAGACTGCAGGTGTCTCTGGAAATGCAGGAACTAAGGATGGGAGGATAGATTGTCTCAAGGAGAAACAGATATCAGTCTCCTTGATCTGAAGATGGTGCTCTGCAAAGGATAAAACAGGTCCATGAACAGAAGGATGACAGGAACCAAGGATGCTGGCATGGGATGGTTAAGTGGGAGTGATGCATGGGACAGGAGGACCTCTGCTTGTGCTTCTAGGTCTCACATTCTCAGGAAACTGGAAGGGAACTTTAACCCAGGAAATCTGATCTAAGAAAAAAATACCTAAAGATACTGGCATGTGGTGTTCTCATACTCGATTACTTTAGGCAAAGATCAGTGGTCAAAGGTCATCAGATTTTTAGCACTTACACCCCTAAACATGAAAGGGAAACTGAGGATCACCAGAGGACCAAGGCAGTTCTTCAACATAAAAGGCAGAGAGAGATCAGCTGGCAGTGGTGGTGCACACTCAGGAGGCAGAGGCAGGAGGATCTCTGTGAGTTCGAAGCCAGCCTGGTCTACAGAGCTAGTTCCAGGACAGCTAGGGCTGTTACACAGAGAAACCCTGTCTTGAGGGGGAAAAAAGGCAAGGTGGAAAGTACATACAGTTACTAATTCCTGAAGAAATTAGGGTGTATACAAAGCCAGTGAAAGAACAAATTTGTAATGAGCAAAAATCATTCTCAGCAAGGCATGTCAGAAGAGACTAAAAAGGCAATATTAAACTTGAGACATGAAGGAATGTCCTAGAAAACAAAGAGACCAGGGAAGAAGGGGCAGAGATGAACTGGGGTGTGTGTCAGAGAGGTATGTCTTTTGAATAACAAGGGCTCCAGAAAAGAGGATAAGAGAGATTTTTATTAAAGAGAGTATTCAAGAAAAGTTTCCCAAGTCAAAGGATAATTTTATAGATTGAATTGCTTTGCCATAATGTAGGATTTTATCAGTGTGCCAAATACAATTCTAAAACTTTCAGCAGAGATCCTTAAAGAGTGGAGATGGTGTCATTTTTCAATAGTTTATTAAGAAGAGACTTATAGGGCGGGGCAGTGGAATGGTGCATGCCTTTAGTCCCAGCACTCAGGAAACACAGGCTAGCCTGCTCTACAGAGTGAGTTCTAGAACAGCCAGGACTACATAGAGAAACCCTGCCTCCAAAAACAAAACAGAGAGAGAGAGAGAGAGAGAGAGAGAGAGAGAGAGAGAGAGAGAGAGAGAGAGAGAGAGAGAGAGAGAGAATCCATGATCTAAAAGATGTGGAATGGCCAAAATTCAGGTCACACGGCACATGGATTTCAGGAAATAAGAAGACAGGCAAAGAAAATCCTTGGGAAGATAATGAGGGACACAGTAATGTACTACCAGGACAACAGCTATGCTGCAGGCCACGAGAGCTAGAGACAGAGATGTGGGAACTAATGTCTCCATAATGAAAACTTTGGTTTCATAGTGAAACTGTGCCTTGAGAACTTTAAGAGAAAGTAATTTCTCACTTGGAATTCTATACCAGCCAAACTATCTACTGCTGTGAAGATAGACAAAATAAAGATACTTTTAATCAAGATCTCAAAAGTACATCATAAGACAACATCTTTAAAGTATTATTTCCCATAAATCATTTCTTTTTTTTTTAATATAACCATATTGTAATTTTTTAATTTATATATTACAGTGTTCTGTCAGAAGAGGGCACCAGATTGAATTGTAGATGGTTGTGAGCCACCATGTGGTTGCTGGGAATTGAACTCAGGACCTCTGGAAGAGCGGTCAGTGCTCTTAACCTCTGAGCCATCTCTCCAGCCCCCATAAATCATTTCTTAGGGAGTTTTTTAATAGAATTTGTTTCATAATAATGAAGAAATAAAAATAGGAACAAGAAGGCATACCATTACATTGTGTGAAAAGTTGATAAAAAGCTTCAGTATGAATGCTGCTATATGCTTGTGTATAAGTTAACATTATTCTACATTATAGAGACCATGAATTGACATTTCAAACATCCTAATGGAATACTCATAACCCAAGAGTGGTGGCATTGATCTTTTTTAGCTATTAAAATTATTCTTGGAAGCAGGGGAGTAGGGGAGGGAGAGAGAACTGGGATTAACAGGTAAAACAAGCTTGTTTCTAATTTAAATTTTTAAAAAGGGAACAAAATAAATAAAATTATTCTTGTATGAGGAAAGTAAAAATATCACAAGCTCAAAAGCCCCATACCTTCAAATCAGTTTTTGAGGTCTAGCATCCTATTGATCCTGTACCCCAAACACACCAACACATATTCTTTGTGGATCTGGTCTACCTAATCCAGCTGCAATGTAGGCTGTTCTGTTGTCAAACTACTTTGCCTTACCTTAGAATGAGTTTTTGTTTGGTATTGTTTGTTGAGACAGAGTTTCTCCAACTCACAGAGATCTGCCTGCCTCTTCTTCTCAAATGCAAAGGTATTTAATGTCCTGGTCTACAGAGTGAGTTCCAGGACAGCCAGGAATACACAGAGAAACCCTGTCTTGAAAAACAACAAACAAAAAAGTTACATGTTTCACACAGTTAGTGTTTACGTTGTTACAGTAATGTAAATTCTAAGTGGAGGGAGGAGAAACTAGTAGTATGTGACAGAGTTTTGTTTTTAAAAAATACAAAACAACCAACAACAACAAAAACTCTCATCTTCCATACTGGAAAATTTGCAAATAATGCCTACACTGAAAACTCCGAGTAACCAAACAGATCAGGTTTTCCACAAAAAGAAAAAGAAAACTCCGAAAGTAGCTATATAGTCCTATTCCTTGGCAATGTAGTGGAAAATACCAACGGTCAGACGGGGGAACAAAATGAGAAGGGGAGGGTGTGAGGAAAGCAGTGGGATGCTGTTTGCCCCTTGTTTTGTTTGTTTGTTGTTTGTTGCACTGAATAACTTTGGCGAAAATAAAAATTCAGCAAAACCAGGCCCCCTGAACATGGGTATCAGTTGGGGTGCCTGGGCAGTCTATTGGGCCTCTGGCAGTGGAACAAATATTTATTCCCAGTGCATGAATGGGCTTTGGGAGCTCATTCCCTATGGAAGAATATTCTCTCAACCTGGATACACAGGGGGAGAGGGCCTAGGTCCTGCCCCAAATGATGTGACAGACTTTGATGATCCCCCATGGGAGACCTCACCCTCCCTGAGGAGTGGACAGGATGGAGGTGGGGGGGGCTGGGGAGGTCATGGGAGGACGGGAGGGAGAGGGAACTGGGATTGGTATGTAAAATAGGATTGTTTTTAATTTAAATAAAAATTAATGTAAAACAAATTCAGCAAAAGCCAGGATGGTGCACACCTTTAATCCCAGCACTCATGAGGCAGAGAGGCAGGCAGATCTCTGAGTCCTAGGCCAGCCTGGTCTACAGAGAGAGTTCCAGGACAGCCAGGGCTACACAGAGAAACCCTGTCTCAAAAAACAACAACGCTGGGCGTTGGTGGCTCACACCTTAATCCCAGCACTCGGGAGGCAGAGGCAGGCGGATCTCTGTGAGTTCGAGACCAGCCTGGACTACCAAGCGAGTTCCAGGACAGCCTCCAAAGCCACAGAGAGACCCTGTCTCGAAAAACCAAAAAAAAAAAAAAAAAAAAAAAACAATACAGAGAAACCCTATCTCGAAAAACCAAAAAAAAAAAAAAAAAAAAAAAACCAATACAGAGAAACCCTATCTCGAAAAACCCAAAAAATAAATAAATAAATAAATAAAGTCAAATAAATCCAGGAAAAAGATCAGAATGAGACTTAGGGAGTTACCCTGAGTTCTGAGCCCTTTGATGACTGAGCTTGCTAAGGTGACTTTGTCCACTCTGGGATTCAGCAGCCAGGCAGACCTCTTTCCACCACGAGTTTAGGGAGAAGCGGTGTAACTCATGGGACACGATAAAAGGTGAAGTATCCATTTATGGGAGCTAATAGCTGGGCCCTCACATAGCCTGTTAATCCCTTCAACCACCACAAATGGGTGTTGATAACAAGAGGAGCACACTCCTTAGCGCAGCGTTTCAAAGCAGTTCTTTTCTCCACTGGTTGGGGGATAAAGGAACCGGGAAAACTCTCAAACTCTCATGAACTTGGAGAATCAGTTCCTTTCCTGAGAAAGAGAGAGTATGTGTGTGACTGAAACTTACACAAAGGAGTCAAGCTCTGTGCCGAGGAAGAGGAGAGCCACGGAGGAAGAACAGTGGGTGGTAGATAATAAATTACCCTTTCTTCTCACTGTGAGCTCTGATGTGAGGGAGAAGCCGTGTTCCTGGGAGGGCATGGCTATGAGTGAAGGACGTGCATTGGGCTCAGCTTCCCAGTTGTATTTGCTCACCCAGGCCTCTCACCCTCTGGTAAAGGGAAGCCGGAAGAATGGTGGCTTGAGGCCTTCAGACGCAAGGGAACCCAGTTTTTCATAGCCTCAAATGTAGCTTATAGATCTTCCGTGAGCTCATAATCAGCTGAGAGCAGGAGCCACAGTGACCTGGGTGACACCTGAAATGGCCTGCTGTGTTACCTGGTAGGATACACTCAGGCAACACTCTGGCCAGCCCAGAGTTCTGTGAGAACCAGGCAGGTGCAAAGGACCCCTTTAAAGGACTGACCCCTGCCTGCTTACGCTCTCTTTTACTCTTTTACTTTCTCTTTCTTACTCTCATCATCTCATCCTCTCTCTTACTCTGGTCTTTCTATCTCATCCTCTCTCATCTTCTCTCTCTGCCATGGTCTCGCTATAATAAACTATGGTTAATATGCTCTCCATGGCTTGTGCTCCGTCCATCGTGCCGGTCCTTATTCTATATTTAACAACTCCCACCTCCCCTGGAAGGATGACCTCAGCCCACCCTAGAAGAAAGAAGGGACAGGTCTAGCTGCTATGAGTGCGGGAAGGACAAGAGGAGGATTTGGAGATGAAACAGAATATGCCAGTGACCAGAGGCCACAAGTCACAGCTGAGAAAGTACCACATGCCACAGAATATCAGCACCCAATAACACCTTGGCTTCCAAAGCATAGGGAACCTAAAGAGGGAGCCAGTTCTCCATCCTCAAGGTATCTGATGGGAAAATCCTGAGATTACATCTGACCCCAGGAGGAGTACGGAGGACATGGGAGGTGGAGCACTGAACTCTAGTTACATGGTCACAACAAATTTGACCCAGAAGTCATGGAGTGAGATGAGTCACACAGAAGCCAGGTCATTGTCACAGGGTTAGAAATGAATAGCAGTCTATTGCTGCACAGTTGCTTTGTTAATGCCTATAACTAGATATTATTTCTGGCTTATTTATTCATGTATTCATTTAAAATAGGACTTCACTCTGTAATTCATTCCGGTCTAGAACTTTACTATTTAGTCCAGGCTAAACTCAACCCCATGATAATCCTCCTTGCTCTGCCTCCCAAATTCTGGGATTATAGGTGTGAGCTACTACTCCTGTCTTTGGGATGGGCTACTAATCTCCTTAAACTTGAAGTGCCACACAGGCCTGAAACCCAGCTGTCACAATCCTTTGAACCGTTGTTCACTCTTAATTGCTGCTGCAGGGACCAACAGCCCAATGTCCAGAACCTCATTCAATTCTCACATACTCAGTAATGTTGCCCCCAATAAAGCCCCATTTTACAGGCAAAGGAAGCAGAGTTTAACTGGTGAAATAACTTGACTGAAGTTGGTAGCAAATGGCTGAGCCAAAACTCAGACTCTGTCTGCACAGATTCTAAAACCTGTGCAGACTTTCAGGGTGATATGACCAGCCTGGGCTCAGCCACAAAGCCTGGCTTTCTGAGACAGCTGCTGTCTGGCATCTGTGTGTGAGTGTGTGTGTGCATCCATGTTCTGAGGTCTGCTAGTGGAGTGGCAGTCGGGTGAGAGACCCTGAGGTGCACTCTGGTGCGGCAGCCTGTTGACAGTAGCCGGGGTGGCGGTGAACCAGAATGCCTTTTAGCTCTGGGCATGCATTTTCATAACAGGGTTTTGAAACAGTTGAGGAATTTCTTAATTTTGGAATCTGTTCAATAAATTTCTGCAAAGTGAGGTATTCAGCTTGGGCTCTTTTAACTTGTGCCAAGGGGCTGTCAACTTAAATCCCCCCAAATCATAACATTAACAGTCCTGTGTTCTGGCAAGATCCATCAAGCCCTGTGCTCTCCTTGCTAAATTCCTCCACATCTGTCTTCTGTCTCCAGGCTCAGGTCTCTCCGTTTGCTCACACCTTCCCTGGAGCAGCCTAGACCACTGCTATGGCCTCATCTGCTCACACAACATGAGTGGAGCTCCACCCCGGGTCAGCGCTGACTCAGAGCCGGGACCAGGGTGAAGAACATGTGGTTCTTGGCCACCCTCAGCTCCCAGACTGAGAAAAAGATGAGAGCTTGTGGCCCAACTTGTGCCACTGCCCTCCTCAAATTGCCTTCTTCCAGTAATCAAAGTCCTGTTTTGTCTGCCGCCTCCTAGACTACATTTCCCATTTTCCTTTGGGCTGAGATGGTGGCCCTAGGATTGAGTTCTTGGCAAAATCACCCGAGGGTAATGATGTGGCATGGGCGTCAGTGGTGACTCCTCCTCCACCTCGGTTCCTTCTTCCCGACTGTGGAAAAGCATAACTCTAGCAGTGACAATGTTTCTGCCAGGCCTTTGATCACACTGTACAGGTTGTCGCATTGTCTGGAAAGCAGGGTAATGATACAGAGGACCAGGGTCCCTGAGTGACCATGAGGAGCCAGTCTCAGAACTGTTCCATGGGAGAAAAATTAACACCCACATAGTTTGAATAATTGCATTTTTGGAACTCTTTATTATTGACATATACCTTTACCTTAACCATAGCAGGGATATTTTAAGAACGAGTGAAGGGAGAGAGGGAAAGAGGGAGGGAGGGAGGGAGGGAGGGAGGGAGGGAGGGAGGGAGGGAGGGAGGGAGGGAGGGAGGGAAGAAGGCCAAAGTATCTTTGGTGCCTTTGGTGCTGTGGTACAAGTGAAAAAATGAGTTTAGGTGAGGCAGAAAGTGAAGACTTGGGAGGAGGCCGCCTGGTAGAACCTTCCTCTCAGCTGAATCCTGAGAGCCAAATAGTCAGGCTGGTAGTCTAAGTCTGTAATCCCAGCTACCTGGGAAGCTGAGGCAGGAGGCTTACAAGTTCAAGGCTAGCATGGTCAATTCCATGAGCCCTTGTCTCAAAAGAAAAAGATTATTTTTAAGGAATTTAGTATTAATGCTCTTGTCTAGCATGTGAGAAGCCTGGGTTCAATCCTCACTATTAAAACAGACTTAAAGACAGAAACAAAGATGAGGGTGTGTGTATGTGAGAGACAGAGAGAGAGGGGAGGCAGAGAGAGGGAGGGAGGGAGGGAGGGAGAAGATTTGAACTAACTGTACTCACAGTGTCATACATGTGTTATTCCTTTGGTTTGCATATTAGTTCGTGTTACTACTTCAACTCAGACTCTAATTCCTACCCTGCTAAGCTTACCCACCCCCACACAGATGACTGTTTCTGGGGAAGCCTTCCTCAGTTAGTCCTTGGTCTTCATCATTTATTCACGGCACATTTCATATGTTCCTGCCTCTCATTTGGTGCTTTTCCATGCCTGCCTCAGCACACATCACAGACTGCAGTCTGCGTTCCCCAAAGGAGTAACAGACTCGCCTTAAAAATCTCTGGGCTCGCCGGGCGTTGGTGGCGCACGCCTTTAATCCCAGCATTCAGAGGCAGAGACAGTCAGATCTCTGTGAGTTCTAGGACAGCCTGGTCTACATAATGAGTCTTTGGTGAGCCAGAGCTATGTATGCAGGGAGACTCTGTCTCAAAAAACAAAAACAAAATGAAGAGAAAAAAAATACCTCTGGGCTTAAAACTGCTATTTTTGTTTTGTTGTTTATTTTGGTTTTTGGTTTTTTGAGACAGGGTTTCTCTGGGTAGCCTTGGCTATCCTAAAACTCACTCGGTAGACCAGGCTGACCTCAAACTCAAAGGTCTACCTGCCTCTGCCTCTTGAGTGCTGGGATTAAAGGCGTGTACCACCATGGACTGGCTCATACATTTCTCTTTACTGCTCCTTTTTTGGAAAAGCATTCAGTGAAAGCTGTCATAACTGCATGCTTTTAGAAATGGACTTTTGCTGGCTCTGGGCTCATACCTGGGCCAAGTGTAGCCTTGGAGCAGTCGAAGTTAGTGAATAAATGAATATCTTACTTCCTTCTCTAAAAACAGAAATGAAGGCTTGCCTCAACAAGCTCTGCCCAAACTCTAAAATGCCAGGAGCCAGAGCAATAGTCGAGAAATAAGAGATAGGGTACAGTATGTAGTTCAGTAGGCCTGAAACAAGGAACACGACTGTCCCCAATCCTTCCAGCCAACAGTGATTCAGAGCTTAACAGGTGGCCCAGTGGGGCTGGAATACAAAACTCAAACAGTTTCCCCTGCTGGGGTAACTTGAAATGATATGGAACAAAGGTGAGGCTTCTGGTTTTTAACTGATACTTATTGTCCCTTCCTCTTTCTGCCTGCCATAATTGGAGAGCAGAATGGTGGGGGAGGGGTGACGAGAGTGAGAGGAGGGAGGAGAGGAGGAGGTGGGAGGACGAAGGTCACACTGCTCCTCAGCTCCCCCACTGTGGACACGATGGCTGGTTTTAATGTCAGCCTGTCACAATTTGGAATCATCTGAGGTAGGAAGCCTCACCTGAAGACCTGTCCCCGCTCCTTAATTGATGTGGGAAGCCCCACCCCGGAGCAGCACCATCCAGTAACAACCGGGATGGAAAGGGGCGTGGCAGAAGGAAGATGGCTGGCCCTATGCTCACTTGGCCTTTTCTCTGGCAGCCAGGTTTCTTCATCTTGTTGCTGCAGCTGACTGGCTGACTCGTTCACTGGTCAGAAGCAGCCTTTCAGGGTTCCCCGGGGAATTAAGGACTAAGCTCTCCAGGAACCTTCCAGGTTTTCCACACCAGACTGGGGCAGCTGAGGCAGACTCACCAGACTCATAGACTGGTCAATTACTGGAGTTCTCAACCTCTCCGGTGTGAGTCAGCTGTTGTTGCCATTTTAACATACGCTGATTTAATAATTCTTTATATATATTATATATAATTATCTTAATATATATACATATACATCCTGTGGGTTCTGTTCCTTGGAGAACCCTGACTAGGGGTCATAATAGGCGCTCTCTCTTGGGATCAGAGCTACAGGGGATTGTAGTTTTACTCCTGTGGGAAGATGAAGGGACAAGGCACTGTTCACAAAATTTGGAAATATAAGCAGTGCCTCTGGGATTGCTCCATCTCAGAGCAGCCTGCTCTGTTGGCTTCCCACTCAGACAGAACACCCTCTTGTGTAGATGGCAGTCTCCCCTCGATTCTCCATACTGAGTTGATTCTTACTTTAAAAAAATCAGCTAGGTCGTCCGTGCACACCTTTAATCCCAGCACTCAGGAGGCAGAGGCAGGCGGATCTCTGTGAGTTCAAGGCCATCCTGAGTGAATTCAGGATTGCCAGGACTATACAGAGAAACCCTGTCTTGCAGAGGGAAAAAATGAGACTGGAGAGATAGATCAGAGATTAAGAGTACAGGCTCTTCTGTAGGACCTGGGTTCGATTCCCAGTCCTCATGGTCATTCACAGCTGTCTGTAACTTCAGTTCCAGGGGATCTGATGTCCACTTCCGGCCTCCATGGGTAACAGGCACAAAAGTAGCACACAGATACATGCAGGCAAAATATCTGTACATATAAAGTTCAATAATAATCTTTAAAAAATCAGGCTGAACATGATTGCAAACACCTTTAATTCCAGCACTAGACAGGCAGATCTCTATGAATCTTAAACCAGCCAGCCCTGCATAGTGAATTTCAGGCCAGTGAAACTCTGTCTCATTAACAACAACAACAATAATAATAATAAAAATAAAATTTATTTTAAATGGTATGATCCTAAAGTGTTTTATTTAGTTCACACACACACATATATATATATATATATGTTTGGTATAATGTATAAATACATATATATATAATGATATGTATATTATATACATGACAAAGTAGAAGAAAACAGAATCAAATACTGATACTTTTTGGATGGAAAATATATTTTAAAACCTTAATGTACAAACAAAGAAGAGAGAGAGAAAAACCACCAAAGACTGACAAACAAAAAGATGGGATTCATGTGATTGCATAGAAGCTCAAAGACGCAATTACCACAGACAGAAGCCTGACATCTTAGTTACATAAAGAGCTTCTAAAAATTGGTTTAGGAAATTAAGACCTGAAGAAGTCACCCAACATCCGTATTCACAAATCACCCCAGTGGAGACACTTCTGTGAACAAGCATGTCAAAGGATGAAAGCCTGCAGGAATCCTGGATACATGAATCAAAACAAGGGAAACGTCATTCTTTTGTCCAGGACAATAGCAAAATTGGAAACAATCACTACGCCTGGCAACCGTGCAAGAATTAGGTATAATGCAGAGTGTGTGTTCATCATGTGACTCCAGGAAGACAATCTGTGAACCTGAGCTGAGAGCCATGAACAATATTGTTATGCTTAGCAATGTTACTCCACTTCTGGGAATTTACACCAAAGAAATACTCTAAATGAAGAAGGTGGACAATTTTCGGTGACAGTGAGCATTAGCGATGTCCAGAAACTTCTGAATGGCCTAGCCTTGAGCCAGCACTCCCAGGAAGTAGTTAGAGGATGCCCCTCTATACAAGTAGGAGTTTATACCCGCCAATGTACAGGGCACCTTAAGGATTTGGGTTGAAGAATGAATAAGACGTCCTCAGGAAGGGCAACATTAAGACTTGTTAATCGTGATTGTGACTTGATTGCATTGAGAAGTTCCCCAGAGATTAGTGAAGTATGTCCATAGGCTGAGTCTTTGTTTCCATTTATTTTTGGAGAATATCTGTCCTGAGTATGTGGGGACCCTGGGTGGAAGAAGAAGAAGAAAGTTGGCATTCTCTCTCTGCTCCTGGCTGCTAGGGT
The DNA here is from genome assembly GCF_017639785.1 of Mesocricetus auratus. NCBI lineage: Eukaryota > Metazoa > Chordata > Mammalia > Rodentia > Cricetidae > Mesocricetus > Mesocricetus auratus. The sequence continues at coordinate 41,023,571 of NW_024429267.1, read as the reverse complement.
CTCTGCTCTACTATGCCCATTCCACAATGACACACTGCAGCTTCTAAAACAATAAGCCAAAATCAACCCTTCCTCTATTAGACATATCCACCAGGCATTACTTATAGTGATGATAAAAATAACCGACACCACCAAGATAAAGCGAAGAAGGAAAACCATCTCAAAATGTGCCAAGTTGGAAGGTTGATTATTTCAAGCAAAAATGGTTTCAAGAACTCTAACTTCAGAAAGGGCCATTTGGGCTGGGCAGGTGGTGCACACCTTGAGTCCCAGCACTCCAGAGGCACAGGCAGGCTGATCTCTATGATTTTGGGGCCAGTCAAGTGGGTTCCAGACCAGCCAAAGATACATAATGAGACCCTGTCTCAAAAAGAAGAGAGAAATGGTAGGGGGGGGGGTACTGGAGGGATGGCTCATCCATTAAGAGCACTTTTTCTTGCAAAGGACTCAGGTTCAATTGCCGGAACCCATGTTATGGCTTACAACTGTTTATGTCTTACAACAGTTCTAAGGGATTCAACACCCTCTTCTGACTTCTACAGGCAACAGGCACACGTGTGGAACACAAACACACATGCAGGCAAAACACCCACATGTGTAAATTAATTAATTAATTTTAAATAATATTTATTTTTTAAAAAGATTCTTTGGGGAAGGGTGTCTTTCACATACTGCATCACCCAGGGGTCTCTATAGAGTCAGAACCAATAGAATGATTGTATAATCCTAAGAAGGATTTATTAGGTTGGTATACATGATAGGGACTGGATAGTCCAGCAATGTCCATCAGCATGCTAAATGGACAGAGAACATGGTAGCCCCTCAGTAGTCCCAGTCTGGTGTTGAAGGCCTGGAAACTCCCCGGAGAGCAGTTGGTATTCAGTCCACATTGGGGGGCCAAAGAAACTGACATGTGATGGCAGTGTTGGATGGGAACAATGGCAGGCAGGTGATTCCGATGTTTCCTCAGACCTCTCCATAAGGTGCTGCCTGCCTAGAAGAGAGCCTTCCTCCTCAGTCACTCCTCTCTGGAAATACTTCCCAGCATGCCTAGAGATGTATCTGCTAGGTGACTCCAAATACTACCAAGCTGAAAATCAAGATTGCACATGATCCAAGGCTAGAAAATGGCCCTGGTCCTGGAAACTGGTAAGGCTACAATGATCCTGAATACACAAATGCAGGACTAACTTTATCTTCTAGTAGCTTCTTCATTGCCTCCATTCATCTTAGTGATGTCTCTAGAAGGTATACCTCATCCAAATCTCCATAGCCCTGCCATTCCTTCACAAATGTAATGTTCTTTGTCTAAAAAGCATGAAATCAACACTTTTTTCTTTTACAACTCACTCTCTGGTGAACATGTTCTTGTGTATGTGGAATTAATAGCATGTTTGTGCTCTTCTGTCATTAACCCGCTCTTGTATTTATTTATTGAGCTCCTAGATCCAACCAGACAGAACACATAAAACTTAAGAAAGCTGGGGCAGGCGTTGGTGGCGCACACCTTTAATCCCAGCACTCGGGAGGCAGAGAGTTTGAGACCAACCTGGTCTACAAGAGTTAGTTCCAGGACAGCCTCCAAAGCCACAGAGAAACCCTGTCTTGAAAAAAAAACTTAAGAGAGCTGAGCCCTCTCCTTCTCAGTGAGGGCCTTGGGAGATGACAGTATCTTGGTCACCCCAAGAGTAGGTGCCTCAACTAGTGTTGAACATTGATGGGAGAAGCTAAAGGATCAGAATTGGTGAAGGGCTGACTGTGTGAAGTCCCTTGTCCAAACAGTGCAGCTTCAGGCCCCATGCAGCCGAGTTTATGCATAGTAAGCAGAGGCACACTGTGGTAATTTTCCATAGAAGAGAAGTAGTCCATATGGCGCCGTAGACCAGTGTGCTGCATGTGCAGAGTTCTCAGCAGCATCCCGTGAAGCTCCCGGCAGCAGAGGCAGTGTGGGTAGAAGATGCAGCATGGATACAGGGACCATATCTGTCCCATGTGTTGACCAATGCCCAGAGGATGTCAGTCCCAGAACTTCACATGTAACCCCTGTTGCAAATTTCTGACTGTCTGGGTGGTGACTCCCAGCCTATGCAGATAGAGAAGTTTGGGGTGAGGGGTGGGGATGAGAGCTGAGAAGCTGGCCAAGGGGTGGTTCCCAGATCTGATAATAGCACACTATCAAAGCTAATGCTTATACCAACTGCAATTATAGGAGACCTGGGGGGGACCAAGTTATATATTCGTGATACTGAAAAACTAGCAAGAGTCTTACGGAATTCATAATTCGTTGAATGTATACAGATCTAATGTTGAAAATATTAGTCATGGAGCTGGAGAGATGGCTCGGAGGTTAAGAGCACTGGCTGCTCTTCCAGAGGTTCTAAGTTCAATTCCCAGCAACCACATGGTGGCTCACAACCATCCATAATGAGATCTGGTGCCCACTTCTGGCAGAACACTGTATACATTAGATAGATAGATAGATAGATAGATAGATAGATAGATAGATAGATAGATAGATAGATCTTTTTAAAAAACTAGTTAAGATAGTTTGTAACATGTTTGTGAGTACTCTGGAATATTTCTGAGGAATAAGACTGAAAAATACTTTGAAGGAGAAAAGAAAAAATATTACTCACTGGTGCTCTCAATTCTCTTCTTCCTGGATCCTTGTCTGACTACATTTCCTACTACTATTAATAATAATGTGATAAATGGAGAAAGAGAAGGAAGAAAAGGAAGGAAGTGTTGAGAAATCTCCTCCGGCTCCTTTCGCTCCTTCCTTCCAAACCTCAGAGTCCCTCTGGCTTCCTCTTAACCCACCCAACAATATCTAACAGCGGCCTTCAATAGCCTGTTTGCCACTCAACCTCACATGGGTTGAGTGGCAAACAGGCAGCAGAGCCAGGACCCAAACTCAACTGAGTACCCGCAAGTGTGCGTGCATGCGTCCATTCGCTCTCCGTTCTTGACTGTGCATGTAAAGATGGAAAGCACCTACCTGTTTGGAATTCCTGCCTTGGCTTCCCCACAGTGACAGACTATAACCTGGAATAATTGTAAACTGAAATAACCCCTTCCTCTCCAGAACTGCCTTTTTGTCAGGTGTTTTGTTTGAAACTGGGTCTCTCTACATATCCCAGGCTGCCCTGAAATGGTCCATGTAGAGCAGGCTGACCTCAATCTCACAGGGATCTGCCTCGTCCCCGTAACTGCTGGTACCAGCAAAGTTCTCTTAGCCTTCCCGGGTCCCTAACATTCCCTCGGCAAAGAGGAATGAGCTCTGCATACTTGTTGCATTAAAAAAATTTTTTTGAAAAGTGTCAGCTGCAGATAAATGAAAGATAGTATTGTCCTGTTAAGAGAAGCTTTTTCTTTGAGAGAAGCCTTCCCGCCAGCCTGGTTCTAGAGCCGCATCAGTCCCAAATAAACACACAGGAGGCTATATTAATTATGAAGCTGTTGGCCTTGCTTGTTTCTTGCTGGCTACCTCTGCTTTAAGTAATTAACCCATAATTGTTAATCTAAGTATGTCTCTTACCAGAGAATAGTTCCGGGCTCCTACCCCATGGCGTTACATGTTGACTCTCCTGTGTTTCTCCTTCCCAGAATCCTTCTGGAATCCTAGTCCCACCTATCTAGATTCCTATTGGCCAACAGTGCTTTATTAACAAATGTACAGGACTTCCCCCATCATCTCCTCTTTTCTGTTTAAACAAAAGGAAAGGTCTTAACTTTAACATAGTCCAATTGTATATGACAGAACAGTTATCAAGTAAGAACATAGTTACAATATTTTAGCAAGATTTAAAGAAAATATCATCTATCTCATTCTGTAAAAAGAAGCTTTTCCTTGCCAGCTGCTTATTAACAAATGTACAGGACTTCCCCCATCACTGTCCTAATTCTCTGCTATCATCTGAGGGGTGGCTGGATGGGTAGAGGGCTCTCTGCACTGTTCAAGGCACCTCCTCTGCCTCTCTGCCAAGACTGTACCAAGGAGACACAGTTACCCCTCCCTAAGGACATAGAACTACCTGACAGGCTCTGGACAATAAGATGCAGTCACTTATAGCAAATGTGGTTAGGAGCCTTCGTGTGTCCTCTGTGTCTTCCTGAGCTGAAGAGGATGGCCAGATGACTTGGCTATACTTTAGAAGGTCACAGTTAGGTCATCCTGCATGTTTAAGACACTGAACCCTGAAGGTCCTTGCAGTTCCTGCTGGACTTCCCGTGAGAACAGGAAGTGAAGTGCTGCTCTCAGGGGCTACAACTGTGCTTTCAGAGTAAAGTCCCTTGTCTCCTGATGGGTACAAAAGGAGCTGGTGATTCTCAGCAGGGAACCCAAGCCTGGGACCAGAACATGACAAGAGGGGGCTGCTGATTGGTGGTGTTGTTGGCTTTCAGAGCCTCCAAACCACTCTTCAAGCTCAGCATCTACAAAGGGACGTGTTTTCTAGGATTGTAACACACTTACTCTGTGTTTGTGTAAGGTGGGGGGGTATATGTGCCTCTGTGTTTAGAGATCACTCTGTGTGTGTGTGTGTGTGTGAGAGAGAGAGAGAGAGAGAGAGAGAGAGAGAGAGAGAGAGAGAGATGATGGGGAGGGACGGAGGGACGGAGGGACGGAAAGAGGGAGGGAGGGAGGGAGGTGGGGGGGAGCTCTTCTTTGGCCTGGAGTTCTTCAACTCAGGTAGGCTGGCAGGTTCCGGGGCATTGGACTCTGGTTCTCATGCTTGTCTGGCGAGCACTACCACTGAGCCTTCAGCACTACATTTTTAAAAATGTAAATGATAATGGAGAGGGAGAGGTGAAAGATAAGTGGGGAGATGGGGGAGGGCAAGAAAGGAAGAACAGATTTCCAGTCTCTGCAGTGCCTACAAAAGGCCTAGTGAGACCTGGGACAGTGGCTGAGGGTGGCCTTGAGCAAGAATAGTAGAGCTAGACTTACCACAAGCCTGTGGAGGGCAGACAAAGCTAAGGCTTGATTGCTGGGTTTCTCCTGGTTGCACTTCCTGCCCTTGGGTTTCCCCACTGAGTCACAGAATACTTACTGAATGTCTGCAGTTGCGGGGCGGGATCTACAGGACACAGACCGTGTCCTCAGAGGCCACACACTTCAAATCTGTGAGGGCACACTGTGTGTCGGGTTGGAAGGGGACACAGAGAGAAAGCAGAGAGAGGGACAGAGGTAGGAAGGCTTCGGGATTGAGAGGGGTGTCAGAGAAAGTAACTGAATGAAACAGAAGGAACCAGAAATATGGGAGAAGGCAGGGGACAAGCAAGGCCCCCGTGGTTGGAGCGAGTGGAGGAGCCAGAGTGAGGGAGGGAGAGTCTCTCCCTCAGATGCCTGTGATCAGATATGGGAAACCCTGGAGTCACTTTGAGCAAGAGTGACACAGCTAGTCGACATGTTAAAACAGTGGCTCTCAACCTCCCTAACGCTGCGACCCTTTAATATGGTTCCTCATGCTGTGGTGACTCCAATCATAGAATTATTTTCATTGCTACTGTTATGAATCGAAATGTAAATATCTGCTATGAGGACCCCCTGGTAGGCCCTAGAGGGTTGTGATACAAAGGTTGAGAATCTCGGTGTTGAACGGTGGCTCTGGCGGCTACAGGCGAGAGCTATGAGAATTAGCAAACGCAGTGAGCACGATGGAGAAACGCCTGTACTTGGGAAGCAGATGTGGGAGGATCACAAGTATAAGCCAGCCTGGTCTACATACACGCTCCAAGCCGAGCAGGGCTACGCAGTGAGCCCTGCTTCAAAATTAAAATGACAGTTAAATCTGAGTTTCAGATAAATACTTGTTAGTATAAGTATATTCTATATATTTGTGACAATTTATACTAAAAAAACAATTATCCATCGCTTATCTGCAATGAAAATGTGAACTCTAGCGTCCTGTAGTTGATTTGGCCACCTGAACACAGAAAAAAAGATGTGGGGCATAAAAGAACAAGAAAATGAGCAAAAGTGTGTTTAGTTTACCAAGTGAGAGGTAAGCCTGGTTCGCACTGAGAAGGGAGGCAGATGGCGAGCTGATGAGATCCAGGTGGGCTCCTTGTGCATGTGCACCCTGTATGCCCTGCCCCGCCCCGCTTATGTGAGCTGTGTTAATTCATTGTACCACAAAAAAAAAAAAAAAAGAGGAAAGGATGGTGGTCAATGCAGAGGATGTGGGCAGGGCCTTCTAGCATAAGGGGAAGGAAGTGGGTTTTACCACAAGTTTCCTATCATTTTAGGGAAACCATGAAAATAGAATAAATTCACCCAAAGGTAGAATGGAGCCAAAGGGCAGTTGCCCAGAAAAGTACCTCTCCTTCCTGCTCAGGGACACGGTGGTCAGCCCCTGTGCAGTGACAGGAAGAACTCTGGCTGTGGCATTTCCTTTTGGGGACCCTGTCCTTTAGCTGGGTGCCAGTGGACTGACAGCTCTTAGCAGGGGGGAGTGTGGGAGAGAGCCTGTCGGGGAACTGACCCACTGTGATGTGTCTTAGTGTTCAGATCTTTTGTTGTGAGCCAGTTTGTTGAGGATTCTTGAAGAACAGGGGTCAGCACCTGCACACTTAGCACCAAAAAGACACAAGGTCCCCTGCAGCGGCATACTGAGTCCCAGCAGGTGTGCTTTGTATAAGACAGTACCATCCCTTTATGAGGTTACATACATCATGCCCCTTTATCCCTGTCGGTGTCAATATGTTTTCTAAAAAATAAATTCCCCATAAAACAGTTTGTGTGTTTATGGGTGTGTTTTAAGTTTTTTGAGATGATCTCATGTCGGCAAGTCTGGCCTTGAACTGGTCCTCTAAACTCCACCTCCCAAATATTTTGTTGTTGTTGTTTCATAGATTATTGTTGTGCCCAAATTCTGGGACCCCAAACTCACCAAGAGACACATCTCGATGCAAAAGCAAAGAGTCTTTTATTGTAGTTGTTTATCAAGCAACCCCATTAGCTAGGGCCTTTCATCCATTCATCGCAGCAGATTGCTGGAGAAAGACCCCAAGAAACAAAGTGGGGGAGTATATATTGGGTAACATAAGGGGAGTGTTTAGAGGTAAACAACAGTCTCAGGATTGGTGCGCTTCTGGGCTTGGACGACCTGTTCTGTGTTGACTGGTCAACTGGTTGTTATGGCCCATAGGCCCCTCCCAGGGCGGTTGCTATGCTCTACACATCACTGTTGTGCACTTGCCCATAAAGCACATCCAGAGCCCTAAAGCACAGCCCGACCAGCTAACTTCTGAGGTCATCTGACCTCCTAGTGACCAGGGCAGACCCAGCAAGGTCAGCCATGTGCTGCAGAGGCCTACATATATTTTCTGCAGCCTGTCATGGCTGATAAAGCAGGGGTCTGGTTCTTTCAATTATATGCATATTACATTTTCATCAGAACAGATAGAAATGTTGCACCATGTGACCTCATTTTGCTTTTGTTTTTGATTCTAGGCTTGTCCCATCATACCTGGCTGGAAAGAGTTTATTTGAAACTGAATATGTACAAAATCTAAAGGTAGCAGACCTTCAGACAGGCATCCCCCATGAGATCATCCTCAGTAGCCCTACCCTCTGGGCAGTGGGGAAGCCTAGGCTTGCCTTTTAACCATACACAACCCCCTTTCTTAGAACAGCCTTGGGCAGCCTTACCTTGGGTCTGTCTGGAGTGGCACACCCTTGTCTGGCTGCCTTCCAAGAGGTCTTTAAAACAATTCAGGGTCTCCCAGTTCAGTCTTTCTAAACTATCCACTCTCCCTTCTGCTCCCCAAGATTCCAGTTTGGGTATCTGCTAAATGAGAACCCTCACTGTGTCTCCCTAAGCTGCACTGGGGGCTTTAAATACAGAGGATCCTCTGTGCCCAGGGCCTTGTGTGACAGGAGCCTCATATGTTGGGGGTCTCTTGCCCCTCACTGTGAGCAGGAGAAGACATCTGTTCCTGGCAGGGACGTGGGAGGCAAACTTCCTGTGTAGAATCCTGCAACAGCATTCATTCATCCTTGACTGCAGGATGGGCAGGGCCTCCTTGCTCAGAACACAGAAAACACTACCAAAAATCCTGAACTATGAATGTTTTTCTTTCTTCTTGATTTATTGTGGCATTTTATTTGCTACTTAATGTCATCCTAAGGAGGGGAAAATGAAAATTTTCCAGTTAGTATGAATTCCACTATTCATCATTATATTCTGCCCTGCTGTTTTTAAAATGAAAGTGTAAGAGTAGTTAACTCACAAACAAAATTATGGGGAGTTTATAGTTTGTTTCATAGATTAACAAATGCATGTTACATTTTTATTAGAACAAATAGAAATGTTACATCATGTGACCTTGTTTTGTTTTTGTATTTGAGCCAGGATTTCATTTCACCTACCTACACTGGCCTTGGTCTCCATGTATGACGAAGGATGACCTCCTGAGCTTCCTGCCTCCGCCTCCAGAATTCTGGGATTACAGGAATGCACCCTTATTCGCTGTTTTATTTGGTACTGGGGATGGAAAGCAGAGTTCCCTGTGTGCCAGGCATGCTTTCTACCAGCTGAACCTCATCCCCAGCCCACAGCAAGAGCCTCCTCCTCCTCCTCCTCCTCTTCCTCTTCTTTCTTCCTTCTCCTCTTCCTCATCTTCCTTCTTCTTTTTTTTTTTTTTGTGATTTGAGACAGGATTTCTCTATGTAGCCCTGGCTGTCCTGGACCTCCCTCTGTAGACCAGGCTGACCTCAAACTCACAGAGATCCACCTGCCTCTGCCTCCCGAGTGCTGGGATTAAAGGCGTGCGCCACCACCAACCTGGGTCAGGTTCCTTCCTCAGTGACTTTCCCCCTTATTTATTGAGACGAGGTCTGTCTCTGAACCCAGAGCTTGCCAACTCTGCATCTCTAGCTAGCCAGCTTGCTAGCTTCTGCCTCTGTCTTACGAGTGCTGGGATTGCAGGCAGCCCCCATACTTGCCCATTTCTTAAATGGGTTCTAGGGATCTACACGCCGGTCCTCACACTGGTGGGGCAGGTGCTTTATCCACTGAACCTCCCCAGCCCCTAATTTTACTTCTTGATAGGTACGCAGTGTCAACACTTTTGCTACCTTCCCCTGACAGTTAAAGGACAGAAAAGTTAAGGGAGGGGTGGGTTGCCCGACAAGCCGGTTATCGCGTTCGCTGTAAGGGATTAGCTAACACAGGGAAGTACTGCTAGGCGCCTGTTCCTCAATGCTTCTTGTGTTTCCCAGACCACCCAGGCCTCCTTCTGTGTTAAAAATATCATTTTGCTTTTGGATGGTAAGAGCGGCCTCTGAGCAATGTTTTCTCCTGCTTAGTCATAGACATGGCATGGCCGCCTTGGGCTTGCTTTGAGGCTTGCTGAGATCCTAGCACTGGGGTCTGCCAGACTCCTATGATTCTGGAATATTGCAAACACTTCGGGGTACTGCATTTGCAAGCACAGTGGCAGGAGATGGGCACCCCCCTTCTCTCCAGACTGCAGCTATAAAGCCACATACAGGGATGGGGATGGAGTTAAACTGGGAGAACCTTTGTCTCACATGCATGAGACCCTAGATTTGATCCCCTGCACCACAGAACAATCGCCTGTAATCCCAAGGAGGATCAGAAGTCAAGGTTGTCCTCAACAATACAGCAAGTTTGAGGCCATTCTGGAATACACGAGGCCCTGTCTTAAAAGGAGGTGGCAAGTATCTTCACTCCCAGCACTCAGGAGGCAGAGACAGGTGAATCTCTGTGATTCCAAGGACAGCTTGGTCTATACAGCAAATTCCAGGCAGCCAGGGCTACATAGTGAGACTCTGTCTTAAAAACAAAAAACAAACAAACGAAACAACAAAAAGGGAAAGAAAGAAAGAGAGGGAAAGAAAAAAGAGGCAAATATATGACTAATTTTGAAGTGAAACACATAGAGCGAGGTCAGTTAGATGACTCAGTGGATAAAGGTACAGCCAAGCCCTGGGGACCTGAATTTGATCCCTGAGTGTTATGATAAATCTTTTTTGTTGTTGTTGTTATGATAAATCTTGAAGGGAACCTTGGCAGGTTCCATGGCGGGTGAGGGTGACCGAGGCGACGGGGGGGGGGGGGGGACGGCCACACACACGCACGCGCGCACAACACACACACACACACACACGACACGACACGACACGACAAACATGCCAAGCAGACAGCGCTTAAGTGAGAAGTTTTATTAGAAACGGAGGAAAGAGAAAAGAGGCAAAGAGACAGAGGACAGAAGAGAGGAAGAGACAGGGAAAGAAAAATCCTGTTTGCCTGAAAGGAACAGCAGGGAAAGGGGTGGGGGAGAAGACAGTAGAAAGTGTGGGAAAGAGAGAGGTCTTTCTTTTAAAAGGGTCCTCTGCATCTGGGCTGACCAGGGTACTGCCTGAGTGCATTCTGCCAGGTGACAGGGCAGGCCAGCATAATGCCTGAATCCTTACACTGGATCCCACGTGATAGAACCCCCACAACTTATCTTCTGACTTCCATATGTACGGAACACACAAAAACAAACAAATATATGCAGAAGGAAAGAAAATAGCAAAGTAGTGCCAAAGCGTGGACCTGAGCACCAGGTGGGCTATGTTACGACAGACATTACTGACATGGTATGAGGGGAGAAACTGCAAAGACCGTGGCATTACGGTATGTACCCCTCAGACTCATACCCACTGCCGCATCACACTTCATTTATAAAACAACAAGCTTAACAGTAAAATTACTAAGAGCTTCGAGATGCTGACAGCCCACCATGAAACCTAATGTAGGCCTTCTGAGCAAGGGGCCTCTGCCAGCCTGCAGGACCACGAAGCTGGCCCTGCCCCCTGGCATCCTCTGCTGGAGGGGCCACCTCCCTGTGAATTGTGTTTCTAAGCAACCCTGGGTCTCTGTCATTTCGCCGTCCTCCAGGCAACTGAGACAAAGACTGCTGTCTGGCTTCTGCCCTCCTCTTCCAGTTAGCACTTAAAAGTTAAAGGGTGCATCTTCACCTCTTCCAATTAGATACTGCTGCTGAGGCCTGAGGCTCAGGCAGACAATAATACAGTTTCTGGAAGGGCCTTCAGACAGAGAGAGAGCAAGGAGCAGACCCACACTGCTTTCCTCTTTCTGCTGATTGGCTGTGATAGACACATGGCAACAGCTTCAGCCATTGGCTTGGATCTGTGGATGAGGATCACACCCAGGAGGGGTCTTGCACACTTTACCGGCCTGGGTGGCAACCTTCAGGCTTTTACATGGCAAAATAAATCTGCATTTATGTTCTAAGACACTAGTTAAATGTGTGTCTCTAGGCTGACTGTAAAAACAAACCTGGAGCTGGGCGGTGTTGGTGGCGCACGCCTTTAATCCCAGCACTCGGGAGGCAGAGGCAGGTGGATCTCTGTGAATTCGAGGCCAGCCTGGTCTACAGAGAGAGTTCCAGGACAACCTCCAAAACAACACAGAGAAACCCTGCCTTGAAAACCCACAAAAAACAAAACAAACAAACAAAGAAAACTCTGGTTTCTGTCTGACAGAGCATCTCTATATCCAGTGTCTGTGTCACAAGAACTTCAGGGTTTACAAGTCAGGTGGAGGACCACGGAAGCCAGGACTGGACTCCAGTAGCCATTGACTGCCGCTAACTGTGGCTACTGAGTGACATTTCCCCCTGCTATACCTCCTGAGGAATTTGTCTTGGATCCAGGGTGACAAAGAATGGCCCCGGGGCTGGTAGGTCCTGTCTTATACATAAAGGTACTGTTGGAACACAGCCATGCTTGTTCGATTCAATTCTGTCTGACGATGAAAACTATGAAAGTCAGCCTGGAGCATATCATGAAACTCTGTCAGACAGACACACAGACACACACACACAGATTGGGAGAGAGAGAGAGAGAGAGAGAGAGGGACAGGGACAGGGACAGGGACAGGGACAGGGACAGGGACAGGGAGAGGGAGGGAGGGAGGGAGGGAGAGAGAGAGAGGGAGAGAGCAGGAGGGGGTGGAATGAGAATTTAGCTTCTTGGCTGTCAGAGCTATTTTCCTCTTAACATCGTCAAGGATTATAATATTTACATTCTACTGTTTCCTTTGTCCCATGTCCGCAGTGCAAGCATAAGGCCCTGAGTTCAAATTCCCCAGCAAGAACACAAAATCCAGGTGTAGTAGTGTGTGTCTGTATTCCCAGTGCTGGGGAGACGGACACAGGAGGATCCATGAGGCCTACAGACCAGCTAGGATAGCTGAATCTGTGACCTTCAGGCTCATCAACTCAGTGGACTGTGTTAATGCAGGAGATGGAGAGGTGGCTCAGCGATTAAGATCCAGAGTTTGGACCCCAGCAACCACACTGGTGTCTCATAACTACCTGTAATTGCAGTTACAGGGGATCTGATGCCCTCTTCTGGCCTCCGTGGACACCCATACACAAATGGTATGTAAGCACCAAATGAAAATTGAAAGCTAATCTTAAAATCTTTTAAAGACAGAGAACAACTGAAGAAGACACTAACATCAACATCTAATTTTCACATGAATGTGGTGATATTTTGTTTATGATTTAACGAATAAAGCTCGCCTGAAGATCAGACTGTAAAGCTAGCCACACTGGTTAGCTATAGAGGCAGGCAGGGGTGGCACAGACCTTTAATCCCAGCACTCTGTGAGTTCAAGGCCACCCTGGGCTACACAAGATCGAATCTGTCTAAAAGAGAAAGAGCTCACACAAAGGCGCTCCCAGCACTTGGGATCACACGCCATTAATCCCAACACTAAGGAGGTGGAGACAGGAGTGACGTGGCTGGGCTGAGAGGAATATAAAGTGGAGAGAGGCAGGAGAGAGATGCAGTCTGAGGGGCAGCGGGGTCTAAGGAGCAGTGCCATCGGAAGCAGTCAGATGTTCAGTGGAGACAGATGCAGTTCGCTGGATGCAGTCTGAAGGCAGGATGGCCATTTTGGTCTGCTCACTGGTAGAGGTGAGAACTCTCTAGTGTCTGGCCACTCTGCTTCTCTGGTCTTCAGCTTTAGCCCCAGTATGGGTTTTATTGTTAAGAACAATTGCAATTTGTGCTACACATGAATATGCTCCTACAAACACACACCACACACACACACACACACACATATCATACTTGAAACAGGGTGGGGGGTGTGGTGACCTTAAGCAAGGTGTGGTGATACATGCGTGTAATGTATAATCCTAGCACTGCAAAGGAGCATTGTGAGTTCGGAGTCAGCCTGTGCTGTCAAGCAAGACACTGTCACAAACGACCCTGATGATTCAGATCAAAGGAGAATATCCCAAACACCACAGTCCAAACAAGTATCCTCTCATTTTCTCCCCATTTTAGTATTTATTTTCATATTCAGGTTCCATTTACAAAACCCCCAGGCTGTTCTTTTTAGAGCATTTAGAAGCATTCCCAACCTTTAGGCATTTAAATTTTTGATTTTTTAAAGGTTAACTTATGCCACAAGAAGGTTATATCATTATATTCTCCCATAGTGTTATCTGGGTGTCTGATTCCCTACTTATTAATAATTTCAGATATTATCAAATTGGCAAAGTTTTTACTCTGGCCAAGGCTGGTAGTACATGCCTGACATTCCAGAACTTGGGAAGTCAAATCAGGAGGAGTAGGAATTCAAGGTTATCTTCTTCAGCACACAGAGTTCAAGGCTAGCCTGGGTTATGAGTGATTCTGTTTCAAACAAATGAACCCATCAGTCTGTGACAGTACAGGCCTTTAAGCCCAGCACTAGGGAGGTACTCTGTGAGCTTGAGGTCTACAAAGCTAATTCTAGGACATCTAGGGCTACACAGAGGGACCCTGCCTCAGAAAACCAAAAGAAAGAAGCAAAAATCAATTTTGACTTTTTTTTTTCTTTAAGTGCTAGACATTAAATTCAGGACCTCGGGCATGATCTCTCCCACCGAGCTACAGTCACAGTCCTCAGAGTTTGGGGTTTTAATATGATTTCTTTCTGTGTTTGTGGTTTAGTATTGCTTGCTACAATCACTGGCCAAGGGTATTTCTCTTCCTTAACTTCCTAGTCCTGCCTCAGGGGATCTTCTCTGGGAAATGCCCTTTTCTGACTTCCCTGATTTCATCTCCCTTCTCTCATCCCCACCTCTGTTCTAGAGTCAGACATCTGGACCAGTCTGAGCACCCCTTCATTCTCTGCCCATTTTACCTGCTTCTTAAACATTCTAAATTTGAAAATGTCTATATTTGAAAATCAAACAAGTATGTGAAGCTCAATTTTAATAATTAAAACAAACACAGCTCCTGGTTAAAAAAATAAGGCAATCACCTTCAAATTTTATTACTAATTTTCACTCTTACACTTGGCGGTGCCTGCCTTTCATCCCAGCACTTGGGGAACAAAGGGGGCTGCTCTCTATGCATTTGAGGCCAGCCTGGTCTACATTCTCAACCTTTTTATCCCTTTCTTTTTTTCTATTTTTAAAAGTTGTGTGTGTGTGTGTGTGTGTAAGTGTGCACACGCAAACACATGTGTAGTCATGCACATGTGTGGAGGTCAAAGGATGACTTCAAAGAATTGGATTTCTCCTTCCACTATGTGGTTCCTGGGATCAAACTCAGGCTTAGTTTACTGAATTTACGAATTTACTCTCTCCAGATCCCCAGGTGTTATCTCTTAGCTTCCTTTCCTAGTAAACAAGTGTTGAGTTTTCACACCATCTCCTTATCTTGGTGCTGTTTCCTCAGTCCTCTGGGAAGTTTTGTCCTCAAGCATTTGTTAAATTACCACACTTTTATCTTTTTTTGTGTAGGGGGTGGGGGAGTGGGATAGTGTTCATGATAAGGTTTCTTTGTGTAGCACTGGTGGGCTGTCCTGGAACTCGATCTGTAGACCAGGCCCACCTAGAACTTACAGAGATCCACCTGCCTCTGCCTCCAAGTGCTGGGATTAAATGTGTGCGCCGCCACTACCTGGCCAAATTATCCCACATTTTTTTAAGATACAATTTTTAAATTTAACTTTATTTTATGTGCATTGGTGTGAAAGTATCAGATCCCCTGGAAATAGAGTTACAGACAGTTGTGAGCTGCCATGTGGGTGCTGGGAATTGAACCCAGGTCCTCTGGAAGAGCAGCCAGTGCTCTTAACCACTGAGCCATGTCTCCATCCCCCCACACACACACACACTTTTTTCACATAAATATGTGTCTGATCTTAGTGGAGTCAACTAGTCCTTTATGGTTGTGTTTACTTGAACTTTTCCTGGAGTTAATGGTGTTTAACGTCTAGTCGAAAAGAAACTGGAAACACCTTTGCACCTGTGAGGGCCTTTGTCTGTGGGTTTACTGCTTCCTTTGTGTCTCCTTCCTGAAAGGACAGAGCCAAGAGAGACAGGCCTCCTGTCAGGGACAGAAGCAAGGCAGGAAGTTAACCTGAAAAGGAAAATCATCCACAGGCACCCAAGGAGATGAACTTCGGAAATCAGTTGGCTTCAGGATATTTTTATGGAAACCATGTTTCTTTTTCGTAATGGGTGGCTCTTTTCTTTTCTTTTTCTTTTTTTTTTTTTCTTTTTTCTTTTTTTTTTTTGTGACACAGGGTTTCTCTGTATAGCTTTGGAGCCTATCCTGGCACTCGCTGTGTAGACCAGGCTGGCTTCGTATTCACAGAGATTCGCCTGCCCCTGCCTCCCGAGTGCTGGGATTAAAGGCGTGCACCACCAACGCCCGGCGTAACGGGTGGTTCTTCACCAAATTTCCACCCCTGCCCACTCCCAACCTGACAGCTACCTCAGGCCTTACGAGAAAATTGTCATGGTACGTGTAGCGTGGTTCTCTTCCAAGCTAGCAAGAGTGTGGACACTAGGCCCAACCCTTTCTCCTTCACCAAACCTAGGCAAGCCCCCAAGTCTATGGGCCGGTGACATGATTAAGGGCTTTCTAGACGGTTGCTTTGGCTGCTGGTAGCGGATACCTGCCATGCAGAGCTTGGGAAGCATTTCATGTCTTTACCACCAGAGGCCGCTGCTTCTCCATGCTCAGGACAGGAACACAGCCGCTGTGCCTTCAGAAATGCAGTTTGAGAACAGCCTGTAAGTCCAAAAGGGATTCCCTAAATTCAGACACCCTGGTGCTCTCCCCACCTTCCCTTCCCCCGGTCTTGGACCTACACGATACAGGATATTGCAGGATATTGGGAGTGTGGCTTCGAACGTTCCGAAGTAGAAGTGTGAACTGGAATGTTAATTTTTTCCTAGAATTTATTTCTGTGGTATGGGCCTGCTCATTTGTTTGTTTGTTTGTTTTGGGGGGGCTCCCTTCCTGAAATAGGTTGGCTTTCAGAGATATGAGCCCTGGGCTGGGAAGATTCCAGTCAGGACAATGGTCTCCAAACTGGGGGTATATGTAAGATGATCTGTTAAGGGTAAGAGAAAGAACATTCTGTAACATTTATTTATGTGTTTATATATTTTAAAAATAGAAATGTGGTCGGGCAGTTGGTGGTGCATGTCTTTAATCCCAGCACTCGGGAGGCAGAGGCAGGCAGATGTCTGTGAGTTGGAGACCAGCCTGGTCTACAAGAACTAGTTCCAGGACAGCCTCCAAAGCCACAGAGAAACTCCGTCAAGAGCTAAAGCAAACAGCCAGTACCTGCATTTGAGCTGGGGAAAATGCCTAAAAGCTGTCACTTCCATGCCTGTCTGAACTCTTAGCTGCGTTACGGCATTAAACCAGTGAGAGCTCTGACAAGATGTGGCTTCCAAATTCAAACCCATCAGACCTTTTGAGATGATCTCATTTATGGAGAGAGGCTTAGGCAGTATCAAAGGCCTTGATACTAACAACAGCTAGTGACAGCAGTGCTTGCTCGCGGCATATAGGAGGGCGAGCACAATCATGCTTAAGTCGAGGAAGTGTGTGCCACAGCCAAGGAGGCAGTGTCCCTACCTTAGCAACTCTTCCAGTTTGTTTGGGCCAAGCGCCTGGGCACCGGGATTCTGTGAAAACCGTTGCTAGCAGGGCTCAAGTGACGGACACTAGAATCACCACCCATAGGAACTTTGGGTCTAATGATGGCTGAAGCCCTTAACATCAGGTGGTTTTGGTCTGGCTTTGTTCTGCCTCATGAGCGTTTGGTACCTGGTACAGAAAGAAAGGAAATATGGGGAAGGATGGTGTTGGCTCCTCCTGTGGTACCCTGTATTGTTCGCTGGAATGACTCTGCCTGCTCTGCGGGGCTTTTCTGACTCCACGTTGGTTTACTGTGTATTCTCCCTCCCTGGACAATGGAAGGAGTTTCCTTGAAACTGCATTCCACTTCGGAATTCTTTTTTTTTTTTAGGGACAGAGGATTAAAAAAGTGATTTAGTGGGGTTTGTTCAAATCTTGACAAAGGAGAAGTCCATACTCACTGGATTTACTGAGAAGAAAAGCAAAGTCACTTTTTAGCACTTTTGTCTTAAGTCCTGCATCCAGGTCCCTTGGGATGAGTTTCAAATGTGCAGAGTCCTGGACCCTACCAAAGACCTCCTGACTAGGAATCTTTGAGTGGGAACAGGAGGTGTGTTGACAAGCCTGCCTCCCAATTCCATAGTAACACTATGAGAAAATTTGAAAACTTTGCAGAGGTTGCGGCGGAATGCACTTGCCTAGCATGCAGGAAGACTGCGTCCCCAGCATTAACTGGCATAATGGCGTGTGCCTGTGATTTCAGCCCTTGGGAAGTAAAGGAACCAGACCCAGGAGCTCAAGACTCTATCCAAAAAATGTAAAAGAATGAAAGACCCGTGAGATGGCCCCGTGGTTAAAGGCACTTGTCACCAAGCCTGATGACCTGATCCCGAGCTCATATGATAGAAGAGAACCAACTCCCTAAAGCTACCCTTTGACCTCCATGCAGTGCCGAGCCCCCCCTCACACACACACACACACACACACACACACACACACACACACACACACACTAAGTCAATAAATGTAAAAGAAACAAGGAGGATTCCGGCAGTGGTGGCGCAAGAGACAAAGGCAGGTGGATCTCTATGAGTTCAAGGCCAGCCGGGTCTATAGAGCAAGTTCCAGGACAGGCTCCAGAAAGCTACACAAAGAAACCCTGTCTCGAAAAAAAAAAATAAGGTAAATAAGAAAGAGATAAAGAAAAAGAAAAAAAAAGAGGGCTGGGGAGATGGCTCAATGTTTAAGAGCACTGGCTGGTCTTCCAGAGGTCCTGAGTTTAATTCCCAGCAATCACATGGTGATTCGCAACCATCTGTAATGAGATCTGGTTCCCTCCTCTGGCCTGCAGGAATATGTGCAAGCAGGGGTCTACTCATTATGCCCAGGGCTACCAAAGAACAGGACCACTTTACTAGAGTCTCGAAAAAGTCACGCTGTAGGCACTGAGTAACTGGGCCTTCCATTTTACTCATCTGGGTCTCTAGCCTTGAGTACCTTTAGGGAGGTGACACACTGGGTGGTGATTCCTCCTGTGAGGAGGCAGGGCTGGGGTATGCAAGGCAGGGCCCAGGATGTTAGAAAAGGTGGAGGCTGCAAACATTAAAGTGGAGTCACAGTGTCTGTTGTCTGGAAGTTTCAGGCAGAAGGAAGGTCCATGCTCCAAGCCAAACCGCCAACAGAGGAGAGCCCAAGGGCGCCGTGCCAGCCCCGGCCGCCAGGGGGCGTCCGTACAGACTGGGGCCACACTTCCCTGCTGGGCCTGCTGGACCGAGGGGAGGCGGGGCAGGAGCCCGGGCTGCGATCTGGCCCCTGCTGGAGGAATGCGGCCTTTGGCTCGTCCCAGCATTCCGGCTGGTGCAGGAATGTGAACAGGGTGTTCACTGCGCGCCCTGGATGCGCAAGCTGGTCCTCCTCCCTCCACTGAACATCAGGCAGCACTTGGTCAGCCATCACACTGACCCTGCAGAACGCAGCGACCCCGTGCATCCAGGTGGAGGAGGAGGCCCTGGAGATGTCAGGGCAGCGGACCCTGGCCCTAGGTCCTAGCAGGGAAGTGTTGAGGCCACTGATGGCTTAGGGAAAACCCAAAGCATTGTATTTGGACATTTAGGAAAACAGTCCTTCCATGGAAGAAGGCATAGGATTTGGCCTTTTGGGCCACCAGACTCAAGGGACACAGGCTCAGATCCCCAGGTTAGCTCACTTTGGCAAAACCTGGGACAGGAAGAGGAAAGGCAGATGACCCAGTGTGGGATTAGATGCTCTCAGACCAGCCAAAGTGACTGAATGCCCAAGAGTTTGGCTTTAATTCATTCCACAAATATTTACTGAATCTCTGCCCTGAGCCAGATCCTGAGCTCAGTTCTGGGGACACAGAGGTAAAAAACATCTCCTGTCCCCCAGGAACTGTGACATTCTTAGTCTAACATCAGTCTTTTCAGTGTGTGTGTGTGTGTGTGTGTGTGTGTGTGTGTGTGTGTGTGTGTGTGTTCAGAAACATAGGAATAGCCCAAACTGGGGGCCAAGACGCAGGAAAGGTCTCCTAGGAGACTCTGGATAGCTACCTGAAAGACCAGTGAGTTAATGTTTTAGACCACGGGAATCTTGCTTGTTGGAGGAAAAGCATGTGATCTGAGTGGCCATCAAAAGAGCCTGCCCAAACGCCCAGCTTCACAGTGAAGATGGAATGCTCTCTCTGTCAACCCCGTGGTGTTGATTGGTTTATGGAGTCCTCACTCGGCCTGAGGACCGGGCTCAGTACTCTGCTTTGAGGTGTTGATACCCTTTGAGCACCGCACCAGCCCTTGTAGGAGCTCAGGAAGCACTGGCCAATGTTTCAAGACCTTGCCTGATTAAGCAGCTTGGTTGGGAACCCTTCAAGGTAGCAGTTACTGCCTCAGAAAAGCCAGGCTGGGGTGGGTCTGATCTTTCTGTGTGAGGCGTCAGGGGGATGTCTTCCTGGTTTGGGAAAGAATGTTCAGGAGAGGAGATTGGTGTGGCCTGGTTATCACAAAGGTCCTAGAAGACCCACAGGGCACCTGGTGTGGCTGATGGCAAGTTCTAGAAAGGAAAAGGGCCTGGCTTGGAGGTGCATTGTGGAGGGTGGCTCATGGGGACAGGATGCATGAGGCAATGTGCGCTGGGGCCGGGAAGGCTGGAGGTGGGCAGTATTCCAGGAAAGGAGTGGGCAGGACGAATGGGCAGGAGGCAGGGCTGGGAGGTAGGGACAGAGGAAGCCAGCAAGATCAGTGATCTCAGGGAACTGACTGCAAGACGGGACCAGGACTGCAAATGCTCTCTTCCATCTCCACCTGGTGGGATGGGCCTGAGCTACAGGGTCCCCCCAGGACGGGGGGGGGGGCTTCTGCCTGTCACAGATGTAACTGAGTGATCGAAAGGCAATGTTTACATCCGACATTCCTTGTGGGACCTCCTCCCAGGAATGCACGGAGACCTAAAATCCTATGTCCAGAGGAAAAGTCGAAGGCCTTGGAAAGGTGCCTCCAGCATTGTTCCTCTGCAAACACAGGAAGATGGGTTTCCTCTGGCTTTGTGATGCTCTCCTCTGACCCCTCCCCCAGCCTGGGGGGGGGCGCACAGAGGAGTAGGTGGTCATGGAAAATAAACACCCACCTCTGCTCTGCTGACTTATTTCATGTTCTTAGAATTTCCTCTCTTGGAGTCTGGCTTTGTTGTTTTAGAATTCCACATGTCAGTGGGTTGGGGATGGGAAAATCCCTTACTGTTGTGGCTGTGAGGGGGCAGGCCCTCCACCTTGGGAGCTCAGGATTGATGCCCAGGAAGAGAAGTGGCCTGGCTGACAGACCCTAGTCTCCAAGTGAGCCCCTGAGTCATCCTCTTGGGAAGGACCTCAGGCTGGGTGTGTGTGCCTTTGCATGAGTGTGTGCCAGTCCCACAGAGGGGACGTGGCAGGGTTTTGGTGCCAACTGTCTGGGCCCCATCCAGACCAGAGCAGTAGTGATGGCTCCGTCGGGAGGAATGCGGGAGACACACAGAAGGGCTTCTAGGTGTGCCTGGGGGGTGCTTAAGTTGAGCAGACACCCCTGGCCTACTATAGAGGCTGTCTGTGCTCACTGTAGGACCCAGGCTATGGCCTTTTCTGGGTTCTGCTCTGGCTTCTGCTTCTCTTCCTTCTCTCCTGATCCCTGGTCACTCCTCATGAGATGTGTGCAAATTTTGCCTACATGAGGATTCATGTAGTGTCCAAGAGCCTCCTTCTCCATTCGCTGGCCCCACAAATACTCCGGAGTGCCTATGAGGCGTTAAGTAGAGTTCTGGATGCTGGGAGCACAGATGATTGAAAACAAGCTGGGCATCCCAACAGTGAGTTGTACAAAGTCTAGAATCTGGTGGAAGCTTCTTAGTGTCTTTCCTTCATGACCCCTACCCTCCATTGGATCACCCCTCCCCTAGGCCTTTACCAAGCAGATCATAGGTAGGTGTGCCCTTGTCTGGGCCCTTTTTGAAGGACAGGCGGGCTTCTGAGTGATGTGAGACGGGGAAAGTCTGGATAGAAAGCATTTCTTTTTTGTTTCTGTTTTCTCAGCATTTCTCTGTGGAACCCTGGCTGTCCTAGAACTCACTTTGTAGACCAGGCTGCCTCTGTCTCCCAAGTGCTGGGACTAAAGGTGTGTACCACCACCAAACTAGAAAGTATTTCTAACATTGTGTTTTTCTCGCTGGCACAGACATGCCCCTCAGATTAGTATGAAGCATAACAATTCCTTCAAGCCTCCATCCACTGACACAGGACCAGGTGCACAGAGAAGTAGAACTATCAAAAACAACAAACAAGTTCGAGGCCAGGCTGGACCGACAGCCTCAAAAACAATACAGAGAAACCCTGTCTCGAAAAACCAAAAAAAAAAAAAAAAACCAACAACAACAACAAACAAAACCCTTCATATTCAAAGTAGTTTATTTGCTTATTTAATTTTGAGAAAGGGTCTCATGTAGCCCAGGCTGATCTCAAACTTAAGATTCTCCTGTCTTAGTCTCCTGAGGGCTGGGATTACAGGCATGAGCCACCACACCCATCATATGCAGTGCTGGGGATTACACTCAGGGTATCTTGTACATTAGACAAGCATTCTACCAACTGAACTATGTCCCTAGTCCTTGGCAAACATTTTGTCGTCTCATGTTTAAAAATAAAAATGCAACCAGGGAAATCCAGATGGAGTGGCTCAGGTAAGATTCTATCTCAAACAAACAAATTCGATAATGGTAAACAAAATATCAACATTTTAGCCAGGCAGTGGTGGCACACACCTTTAGTCCCAGCAGAGACAGGTGAATCCCTGAATTTGAGGCCAGCCTGGTCTACAGAGTGAGTTCCAGGACAGCCAGGGCTACACAGAGAAACCATGTTGTCTCAAAAAAACAAACAAACAAAAACAAAAAAGCAAATAAAATTTTCTTATCAACATGGACTTAGTAACAAATGATGATCCTGAATTCAAGGCTGAATGAAGTTCTGATGGGACACATGAGCCTTTGGATCAGGTCATGGCAGGCTGCTGAGTCCAACTGTGCTCCTGGGAGAAGTAAACCCCAGGTACAGGGAAGTCTGTAAGAGTGTAAGTCCAAACAGCTCTTTTCTCTGAATGTGTGTATTTTTCCTGCCTTCTCTCTGTTTATCCATGCTGCCTGTGTTTCCTAGGAATTTTAACAATGAATGTCTTTTATTATTTTGTTTTATTTTACTTTTGAGGAAATATCTCACAAGGAACCCCAGGCTAGCCCAGAATTCACTGTAGATCAGGTTTGTCTCAAACTCATGGCAGTCCTCCTTTCCTGGGCTCCCTTGAGTCACATGTCCCTCTTTGTTATCACTTTCATCCTCCCTCCCTCCCTCCCTCCCTCCCTCCTTCCCTCCCTCCCTCCCTTCTTTCCTTTCTTTCTTCCTCAAGACAAAGTCCCAGCCCTCAGGAGGCAGAGGCAGGCAGATCTCTGTGAGTTTGAGGCCAGCCTCATCTACAGAGCAAGTTTCAGGACAGCCAGGGCTACACAGAGAAAAATCCTGTCTCAAAAGAAAAAAGAAAAAACAAACAAACAAAACCGGGGCAGGAGATGGGGTGGGGGTGTGATACTGTAGCCAGGCAGTCTGCTCTTTAGAGCAGAACTACTTTAGACTTGTTCAGACCTGAGACCTGATCAGACACCTCAAGTCTCCACACTAGGGACAGGATCACACACCACTGTTACTTTGTTACTGGCAGAGTTGATGCTCAGTGCAGCTGACCTCAAAGAAGAGGACGTGGTAGAGCTGGGCCTGGAGTGCAGGCCTGCCCTGACGTTCCAAATGCTGCACAGACAGACAGGCAGTGTACCTTGCGTCTGGTGGAAGCCACGCTTTCTCAGGTCCTTCCCTTGGTGGCCCCGCCCTCCACTGAACCATCTCTTCCCTGGATGCCTTATGCCTTTTACCAAGCTGACCTTAGGCTGATGTTCCTGGCCCTGATCTGGATCCTTGTGGGTGACTAGGAAGGTAGGTAGTCTAGTTAGAAAGTATTTCCAATGTTGTTGTTTTTCCTTCTGGCATAGACACGCCCACCAGATTGGCATGAATCACAGCAATTCCCTAAAGTGTCCATCTGCCTGGAAATGCCTAGTGGTATTTCCCACAGTCCAGAACCATCAACCCTGCAAGGCAGTAGGCTTAGCTATCCCCACCCAGCCACAAACCTCTCAACCTAGGGAAATCATAGAGAGAGCAGCCGAAGGCAGAGGCATCACCTTTGGAAACAACAACCATACGGAGATTTTGACCACGTGGTCTCTGAGCTGAGGTCCTTCCCCAGTAGGTGCTCTGGGCTGGCAGAGGAGAGGTTCTGTCCTAAGAGTGGGTTATGAGGCAAGGCTCACCACAGTAGTGTGTGCTGTCTCCTGTCTATTGATCGTCAAGAGGTAAGGATGTCCTTGGCTCTGACTGTGAGCCATGATGCCATGACAACATTGCAACTAGTAACTAAGGCTCTGCAGGAATTGTTATGCAGAAGGTTCTGGAGGGATGCTTTTAAAGGAAGATGCAATCCTTTTCTTGACCCTTTCTGTCTCTTGCTGCCATCGATGCAGTTGTTGTAAAAGCTAGCATTCTAGAACCTTCTTGGATTGGACTGTGAAGACAGGGTAGGGAGAAGCCTTGACAAATACTGGCACTTTGCAAAAAAAAAATAAGGTATACATTTAGCTGCATCAAAACTTGAGCTCTTCATGTCAAAAGATAACGCAAAGGCAACAAATGAAAGGATTTAGAAAGTATTTGCAAATCAGAGAACAAAATCCCGGCCCAGACATCTAAAAGTAGATGAATACATAAGCGTGAATATCTAAAAGTTGGAAGAAATAAATGGGTCAATAGAAATATTGGCAACTGATACAAGAGCTATATAGATAACCAAAAATTATGAGAAACTACTGGATCTAATGTGATTAAGTCAATGCGGGGGGAGAGGGAGTGCTGGGTACAGAGAGTCTCACACCTGTACTCCTGGCTCATGGTAAACTCCACCAGGAGCACCAGGTTAACCCTCAGCCATGGAGCAAGGTCAAGGAGAACTGTGTCAACATTGTACAACTATATAAATAAATAGAACAAAAACAATACCAATTAGGGCCAGCAAGAAGGCTCAGCAGGTGAAGGTGCTTGCTACCAAGCCTGAGATCAGAGTTCAACCCCAGAGACCCACACAATGGGAGGAGAGAACTGACTCATAGAGCCTTCCACAGGCATGCCACAGCAAGGCACATTGTACACATGCACACAAAACAAAAATGTAATCAATTTAAAATAAAAAGAAATCTAACACTTAATGCTACTACTACTAATACACCTACAGATAAAAGAGTGTCCAGACACAATGCTCATGGAAAATGTACATTTTTAGACCTTTCAAAAGCCACACAGGGGCTGGAGAGATGGCTCAGTGCTTAAAGGCACATACTTCTTTTTTGTTGTTGTTGTTGTTTTTTGTTTTGTTTTAAGAGACAGGGTTTCTCTGTATTGTTTTTTTGGAGGCTGTCGGTCTAGCCCAGCCTCGAACTCACAGAGATCCACCTGCCTCTGCCTCCCGAATGCCGGGATTAAAGGCGTGCGCCACCACTGCCCGGCACATACTTCTCTTGTAAAGGACCTGAGTTCAGTTCCAAACACAACTCAACAGCTGCTTGCCGAACTGCTCCAGAGATCCAGTGCCACCTTCTGGCCTCCTCAGGTATTGCACTCTAGTGCTCGTGCGCAAGCACGCACGCACACACCAATGGTTTTAAATACTGTGCAATACTCTTTGAAAAAAAAGAACAAACATCCATCACTAGTTTAATTATTTTGTTGGGCTTTAAAATTTCTTTCTTATTGATGGGTGTAGATGTTTTGCCTGCATATATGTTTATGTACCACTTGGGTGCCTGGTGTCCATGGAGGCCAGAAGAGGGCATCAGCTCTGGAACTGGAGTTACAGATGGTTATGAACTGGTGCTGGGGCTCACACCCAGGTACTCTGGAAAATCAGTCCATGCTCTTATGAAGTTGTCAGTTTCTTCTTCTGGAAATATCTGTTTTCTGCGTGTGCATTTGTATGGGAGCTCTTGGAGGTCAGAAGAGGTATCAAAGCCCCTGGAACTTGAGTTACATATGGTTGTGAGCCACCATGTGGGTGTAGGGAACTGAACCCTGTCCTCCAAAAGTAGGAAATAAATACACGTAACCACTGTGCCCCCTCTTCTCTATTCTTTGTTTTCCTCTCCTCCTTTTTCTTTCTTCTTCTTGAAACAGGCCTTCACTGTGTAACTCTTGACTGTCTTGGACCTCCCTCAGCAGACCAGGCTGGCCTTGAACTCAGAGATTCACCAGCATTTGCCTCCTGAGTGCTGTGAACCACCATGCTGCATCTGCATATCATTCTGTTTTTTTGTTTTTTTTGTTTTTTTGTTTTTTTACTCAAGACAGGGCTTCTCTGTGTAGCCCTGGCTATACTTGAACTGGCTTTGTAGACCAGGTTGGTCTCAAACTCAGAGATCTGCCTGCTTCTGCCTTCATGTGCTGGGGCTGAAGGCATGCACCACTATGCCCAGATGCGTATCATTCTTAAACATGGATGCATGGTAATTTATTTGGCCATAACTTATGAATGGATATTGCTTTGTTTCCATTTTTGGACATTGTGAACAATGCTCTAACAATACTCCATTCCCTATCAATACTGGTGCAATATTATAGTTAGAGTGTTTGTAAAACATTGATTTAAAAACATGTTTGTATACTTTATATCTATATATGTGTATATGTTTTATTGGTTTGGGTTCTCCAAGGATCAGTCTCCAAGGTGGTATTAGAGTTGCAAGAGATTTATTGACCAAAAATTTCTGTGAATGAATAATGGGCAGGTTCATTCTTGAGTTTGTGACATATTTAGACATATAACTGTATATGTATACTTACATATTAATGTATGTGGGTACATACATACATGTGAGTATGTAGGTACAAATAGTTTTGTGTCGACATGGAATATGCATACGTGTATATCAGCATGTACAAAGATAGATTTGCATATGTATATATATTCATATATTTGCATCTAGAGATGTAGAGAAAAATACAGAAGGGTACACATGTAGTTTACAAGGATCCCCAGGTCATCACATTCAACTCCCATCTGAATCATCTCAGTTTTTTTTTTTTTTTTTTTTTTTTTTTGGTTTTTCAAGACAGGGTTTCTCTGTGCCTTTGGAGGCTGTCCTGGAACTAGCTCTTGTAGACCAGGCTGGCCTCGAACTCACAGAGATCCACCTGTCTCTGCCTCCCAAGTGCTGGGATTAAAGGTGTGCGCCACCAACGCCCAGCCTCATCTCAGTTTTAATAGAATGAATTCCTTCCATTATTTGCTGTGACCATACCTATAATCTCAGCTACCCAGAAGGCTGAGGCAGGAGGATGGCTTGAACCCAGGAATTTAGGGTCAGTCTGATCAAATTAGCAAGACCATTTCTTTAAAAATAAAGGAGCTGGAGGGGCAGCTCAGAGGTTAAAAGCACTTGCCGCTCTTGCAGGGGACCCAGGTTTGGTTCCCAGCACCCACATCGAGGCTCACATCTGTAACTTCAGTTCCAGGGAATCCCATACCCTCTTCTGGTCTCCAGGGCACTGATACCCACTTGATGAGTATGCATACATGTAGGCAAACACTCACACACATGAAATAAAAATAAACAAATCTTTTAAAAATACAAACAAAAAATATTAAAAGCAAAAAGCAGTCAGGGGCTTGCCCCAGCCTTTCCTCCTTTGTTTGCTTGTGTGACTTCTTTTATTCTTTGTGGCCTTGAGATTCCAGGATGGAGCGTGGCCTCTCCTCCTCTTGCCCCACATTGCTGGGTGCTTTAAACACTTTTCGCATGCCCTTTGTTTCTGGGACTCAGTGCCTTTACCCTGGGTCTCTCCAGGGGAAATGTGATGAGGCGGTGTCACGTGGGGTGATTTTCGACCCTCGGTGGGAAAAAGTGCAGAGGAGGAAGCTGATGGGGGAGGGGCTGAGTCACCCTCATTATCTACACTTTTCTAGGGAGGCCACCACATTGCGGTGCCCAGGACAGCACTGTGACTCAGAGGTGAGGCTCGCGTCCCACCTGGCCCCACCCTCGAGCCCTACTTTCCAAGTCCAAGTTCCCAGGCAGCCTACCACGCCCAGCACGGGCAGAGGGCGGGACCTTAGTCACTTGCACGAAGGGTTTAAATTTGATTTCTTTTCGAAGGTATCCAATACGCTCTTCAAAACCGTAGATTAAAATGCTTGTGAAAATTTTCCCTCATGATCCACAGCTGCTCTGCTCCTTCATGAAGGCAACCTGGGCTGGTGTGCCCTGAGTCCTTACAGGACAATTTAATACCAGGAAGAAAAAAGATAAATCAGGTTATAGGTTCATAATCCTTTATCTGGAGGCCGCAGGAGTAGTGTGGTTTGGAATTTGGAATTCAAGGAATGAGGGAAGGCGGTGTCCTGTGGATTGTGCGGCACTCTGTGATGACATGCTAATCTTTCCGTACCAATAAGATAAATCAATAATCAGCCTCCAGTCAAATTTAGTTTTTGCTAGAACACATGCTTTCGCCATTCTTTTTTAATTAGAGGTTTCTGAATTTTGTAATTGTAGATAAGGGAATGTTGTGTACTTGGGTTTGTATTTTCCTGCTTTTTATGTATTATTGTGATGTTATCTTTCTGGTGCTAGGGATTAAACCCAGGGCCTTGCACATGCTAAGCAAATGCTCTATCCCTGTACTGCATTTGCAACCATCTTATGTTTTGAGACTGGGTCTCATGCAGCTCGGCCGGGCCTTGAACCCCTGCTCCTAAATTCTGAGATGAAGGCATGTGCCGCTATGCCCCCGTATCCCCTGCCTCCCTGTAGACATCTAAGGTGGCATGCTGTGCTTGCTGAACAGAAATAAAAAATCCATTCATCATTTCTTATGTATCTACAGAGAATGTTGCTTTACACACACCAGAATTAATTTAGCTGTTTGTGGCATTTGGATTGGTTCCAGTAGTCTGCCCAGTTGCCTCGGAGCACAGGCTGCTCAGCACGTGTGCAAGGGTGTCTGTAGGGTAGGTTCCTAGCAGGAGAATTGCCGGGGCAGTTAATAGTCAGGCTCATTAACATTTGCATAGTATTTTCTGAGAGCTGGGACTTGGTGTAAGTTCTTTACAGTGATTAATGCATCATAGTGCTTGAAAGCAGCTTGAGGGCCAGGTATGTTAACTCATGCCATTTTGCTGATGAGATGAGTCTGGGCACAGGGGAGTGAAATGATTGCCATAGCTGGGACTCAAACCAAGGTGTCTGACTCCGACTCACAGTCTTAATTATCACATTCTTCTGCCTTTTGAAGACCGTGGGAATTTGAAACACAGGGAAGAGGTTGCCAAATCATCTTCCACACAGCTTTGTCAAGTCACACCCCCCTGCCCAGCCAGGAACTGCTGTTTCCCTGGCGACGCCGAGCCAAATCAAACTTTTTGATCTTTGCCAATCTGATAGGTGATGGCCGTATCTTGCTGTAGCTTTGACTTGGGTTTCTTTTGCTGTGAGCCAGACTGAGCATCTCGTCATCTGACAGGTCAGCTCTTTCTTTCCTCTAAGATACACTTGCTCATCTGCACTGGGCATTTTTTCAACACTCCCATCAAGATTGCTTGAAATGTCGAAGTGCCCCAACATCAATCAGCCAGGAACTATTGAGCACCAGTGTGTATACGGAGGTATGAGGTCGCTCATCCACTCACACCCACAAGGAAGTGTAAGAGGCCGTGCCATAGTGCCTGCCCGAAAGAGAACAGTGGCTGCCTACTGATGGTCATAGGCCTGGGTCCTAAGTGACAGTAGACCCCAGAGGACTGTGCTCTCTGCAGTTATGTGGTTAGCAGGATTTCCACCAGGAGACAGGGTTGCAATGGATTTAAAGGACAATAGGCAACCGCAGAGACTTGAGAAGGGAGCAGTCACTCCATTGGAGAGAAAGGTGGCTGATGAATCATTCAGAAGGAGTGCTACTTATTTTGTGTGACAAACCCAGAGCGCTGGTTCTCCGGCCCAGCTGAATATTGTAATCACCGGTCCACCTGGGAGGAGTTGAGCTAAATCGGTAGTGTTGCATCATGGATACTGCTATCTTTAAAAGCTTCCCGGGTGGTAGGGCTGAGGAACTCCGCTTGACAGAAAGTTCAAACACTAGGGAGGCCCTATCTCCCTTCAACCCCGTAGCACTCACACCTGCTGGGCTCCCACACTTCTGAGACATGCCTCCCATTCCTGCTCCCGGGCTACAGCAGCCGCAGGGGTGGAGTCAGGACCTCCTTCACACACCTGGCTTCCCATGCTGGAGAGCATTTCTCTGCGTGGTTCACATTCAGACAGACATGGAACAGCAAGCTGCTTTGCTGTAGTTCTGCCCTTGGCTCCTCCCTCAGATAGATTTCACAAAGCTCCGAGGAAGCGGTAGGCCTCTGTGGCATGGCATGTCTAACTTCCGTAGGTGCTTAGCCACCAATGCCAGACAGATGGGCGGCCTGTTCGAAGGCCACAGAGGCAGTACCAGGAAGGAATTCTTCTCCCTTTGCATTTCCTGGCATTGCTTTCTGAGGCTGCCTGGACTACTGAGTGGTCTCAGGAATGCTGCTTTCTCAGTTCAGGGAATTCAATAGGCGTGGTTTTTGGCCAGCAGCCACCGCCACCGTGGCCATCAGGGAACACTACACCAGTGACAGGTTTGACCTACCTTCCTCTCCAGCAGGGTGGCTGGTCATGGAATCAGCTACTGCGAAGAGAACATAGGATTTAGAATTTTCTGATGAGAAAGACAGCTATGTCTGAGGTTTACTGTCCAGATAGGGAATAAAACATTTTGAGTCTAGGACCTTTTTACTTGGGTATTTATTTTTTTTTCTTAAAGACTGTTTAGGCTGCCCATGGCCCAGTAAATAGTAACTCCCCACCCATGAGCATACACTAACTGGATTCAGTGGGTTATTTAAAATAGAAGATTTGCCGTTGGGAAGGAGGTATGTTGGGGGAGTTGGAGTGAGGGGTGAGTATAATCAAGATAAATTATATACCTGTATAAAACTGTCAATGAATAAAAAATATGTTATTGATGTTGATTTAAAATTATATGCATTCTCAATTAAAAGAAAAATGTTGCCAGGTAGTGGTGGTGGTGGTGTACACCTTTCATCCCAGAACTCGGAAGGCAGAGGCAGGAGGATCTCTCTGAGTTTCTGTTACACAAGAAACTCTGTCTTGAAAAAAAAAAAAAAGAAAGGAAAAGAAAAAGAAAAAATGTCAACAGCAGTATGGGGGGGGGGGGGAGGCGCCCAAAACAAAAGCTATGGAATCTCAGCCAGATATGAGGCTGCAAGACTATAATCCTAGCACGTGAGAGATGGAGGCTGGGGTATCAGCAGATCAGGGTTATTCTTCTCTTCATGGAGAGTTTGAGGCTAGCCTGGGCTACAAGAGGATAAGAGGGAGAGGAGGAGGAGAAATGCTAATCCTCACCCCAGTGGTTATGGAGTAAGCTTTTCTCATTACTTCCTTAATGGTTGTGAAACCTACTATGCTTGTTTGGGGTGCTTCTCCAGACAGGGGCTGGATAAGTGGTCCTGGAAAGCACTTGGGCCTGGGCTTGCGTAAGTCATGCAGTGACTCTCACAGATAGATCCTTTAGAGACTCCATACCACCCTGCCTTCTTGGAAAAAATATCTAGTGCGTCCCATCTCAAAACCCATCCAAGGAGGGAGGCATGCCGAGGCCATGGCTCATCTTCCTTAGTTCCCCAGAGGCCTCAGAGCAGTCTTCTCTGTTGCTTCACAGCTCTCCAGCTATGCTAAGAATGCGAGCCATTTCCCATGAGGCTGGCAACCATGAAGCAATTCGGAGCCCAACCTCCCCAAATATCTGCTTTGCAAACACATAAAGCAGAGAGGCATCCTGAAAATGTGATCTTCGGCCCATCACCTTAGGCGTTTGTGCTGGTCTGTTTGCCTGCCTGAAGTGCTTCTGCCTCCAGAAAACAGAACTTTGAGAAGGGGCTTCCTCAAGAGAATGGCCATCAAGCTTTACTCTTGGCAGGAAGCTTGCTCCCACCCCAGTGCAGAGATCATGGCTGCCTTCCGGTGGTTTGGGTGCTCTTTGGTTCTTTGGTCTGCATGCAGGACCATGTCACCATCAGCAAGACATTACCTTCAAGGCTTCCAGTTTTGCCCATACTGGGACGACAGAGGGAAGGGCAGGGAGAAGCAGAGGATTTAGGGCCTTCCCCGGGCCCTCTAGAATGTCTGTTGTGATGCAGCAGGCCCAGTCAGGTCTCCGTGACATACATAACCTTCCAGACAGGGCAGGTGGGAGTCCTGCTTCCCAGGCCGGAGAAGGCTTGGGTGGAGACAATTTACAATGCTGAGACATTGAACACTCACTGATGGCTGAGTGAATCATACGTCTACAGGATGGACTAGTATGTAAAAGTGATTTTATTCTTATTTTTTTAATTGAGATGGGGACTCACATTACAGTCCTAGATGGTCTGGATTTCTTTGTAGGACATGCTCACTGAGGACCTGTGGCCCATCCTTCTGCCTCTCTCTGTATGTGGAATGCTGGAATTACAGGCATGCACCACTACATTCAAGCAAAAGTGATGATTAAAAAGTCTAACAACATTATAAACATTTAAGATATAGTGATAAATGAACAACAACAACAACAAGAATGCATGATATTTTTTGGCACCAGAACAAGAAATGTGTTAGAGGGAAATTTAAAAAAAAATGGTTGGGCTGAAGGTATAGTTCAAAGGTAGATAAACTGTCTAGTATATACAAGGCCTTTGGTTCCAACCCCAGGGATGCCCCTCCCCCAATAAAAATTAACCAAGTGTACGGTGGCACATGTCTGTAATCTCAGTACTTGAGAGGTTGAGACAAGGCTGCTATGAGTTCAGTGCCAGTGAAGGTACAGAGTCTCAGGTCAATCTGATCTACACAGTAAGACCCTGTCTCAACACCCCCTCCCCCAAAAAAGAAGACACTGGGGAACAGGGGAAGGGATGTAGCTCAGTTGGTAGAGTACTTGCCAGGGTACATGAGGCCTTGGGTTTGATTCCCAGCAGGGCATAAAACAGGTGTGGTGGTGCATGCCTGGAACCCCAGCACCAGGGAGATGTAGAAGGATGCTCAAGGGTTATTCTGGACGACTTAGTGAAACCAAAGCCATCTGTGGCTCCGTGAGACCCAATCTTAATTACATAAATACATGTATACAGAGTAAATAGAGGTTGCTGTATCACCGATGATTAGGGATCTTAAGCTTCTGAAAGAAGGCCTCCACTTTCAAGTCGGACAGATGTGATTTAGTGGCTTATCTCTTTCTCTCGTAGAAATGACCTTGACAGACACCTTAACACCTTAATCTCATCTGTGCAATGGGTACAGTAATTCCTGCGGTACAAGATTCTTGGAGCCGTCAGTCGGGTGGTGCCTTTTCTCCCTCAGCTTCCTCTCTTCCTTCTCTCCCTTCCTGCCCCTGCATAGCTTTCGATGATGAGAGAGGCTTCGGTTACTCACAAAAGATCCATACCCGAGACACTTTTGAGTCGGCCAGAGGGGAGGCGCATTCCCCTGCGTGCACCCCAGTATAGCTGGAGCTTGGATGCTTGGGGGGAGGGAAGTATAGATGGCTAAAGCCTAGAACAAGGTCAGGGTAGGCTCCTGCTGTCCTCGTGTGTCCTCCAGCCTCTAACAATGTCACCAAGGCCTGGTAGCTGATTGTGGGATGTGGTGTGGCGGTGGCTTGGCTGACCTCCTGTGGCCTGGCCTCAGCACCCTTCTTCTCCTTTACAATATTTTATAATTGGTAAATAAAAGTTGTGTATCTAAGCCAGGCCTTGGTGGTGCATGCCTTAACACCGGCATTCCAGAGGCAGAAGTAGGCAGATCCCCGTTGTCTTAGAACTCTCTTGTAGACCAGACTGACCTTGAAGTCACAGAGATCCGCCTGCCTCTGCCTCCTGAGTGCTGGGATTAAAGGTGTGCGCCACCACTGCCTGGCTAAAAATTGTGTATCTTTATGGTATTTGCCATTTGGAAACATGCACATCATGGGCCAGGCTGAGCTCATGAGCATATGTTCTGCCTCCCATGGTAACAGTGATGGAAACTGTTAAAATCAATTCTCTCAGCAGTTTCCGGTATAGGATACATTGGGGTGGACCATACAAGTCCTCATTTCTATTGGACTGAAGTTTGGTAGTGTAGAACAGTATCACCCTGACTCACCTCTGTTATCACAGGTCCGCAGGCAGATGAACGGATGCCCCAAATCTGCGTCATGAAAAACCAGACAGCAAAGATATGATCTCGATGGCAAGCGGGCATACCCTTTTTCAAAAATGTATTTTCCAAAGGTGGGGGTGACACATACCTTCAGTCTCAGCAGAGGTAGGTGGATCTCTGTGAGTTCCAGGCCAGCTTGATCTACAGATCGAGTCCCAGGACAGCCAGGAGCACACAGAGAAACTTTGTCTCAAAAGACAAAACAAAACAAACAAAAATATTTTCATAGATAGTAGGCCAAGATGGAGTGGTGGCTATATGATGGTGACCCGTATGTTTACAGACAGAGAAAGAGTGCTCAGAACTGTTCAAGAGGTGTCCTCAGCTGCCTTGACTGTGACACACCAAGCCCGTACATTTGTATTTGCTCTCCTTTCTCTTCCAAAAAAAAATAACATCCGAAAAGCTGGCGTTTGCAGCTAGGGAAAAGCAGGGCATTCAGAGAGATGAGTAGTGATAGAGGCAGAGGGACCCAGAACCTGCATGGTCTTCAGAATACAAGTAGTCCTGTGGGTGCAGAATGGAGAGGGAACAGGATGGGGCATCAGAGTAAAAAGGGGGACCAGGGCCAGTATATAAAGTCAAACACCAGAGAGGAAGAAGAGTTCCAGCAAGGCTTCCAGGGCTGCCTAGGATGGACTTAGTTCATCCTAAATCCTGTCCTCTTCCCAGTTCAGACTAGACACCTGGGCTTCCAGCTGAGCTTGCTGGCCAGGCCTAGGAGTCCTCTGTTATGTAGCTGTTTCTATCAGTAATGTCCTTTTTTTTTTTTTTTTTTTTAGACAGAATCTCATTTTGTAGCTCTGGCTGGCCTGAAACTCCATATGTAGACCAGGCTGACCTCCCAGACACCTGCCTCCCAAGTACTGGGATTGAAGGCATGCGCCATCCCACCAGGTTCTTTGTCTTTTTGAAGGGCTTTTACTAGATGTTCAATACTTTTCAAGGATACCCTTCCCCTCTGTAATTGTCTTGATTTCTCTGTAAAATGCCAAGCCCAGTGTCTTCTCTATTTTGAACCCTACACTTAATCCCATGGACCTGAGCCTCCTATTTCCCTGTCTGTTTCCTTGCCTACAGTGTGCTTTTTTGTTTGTTTGTTTTGTTTTGTTTTGTTTTGTTTTTGTTTTCCGAGACAGGGTTTCTCTGTGTAACCCTCCTGACTGTCCTGGAACTTACCCTGTAGACCAGGCTGGCCTCGAACTCGCTGAGATCCACTTGCCTCTGCGTCGCTCATGCTGGGATTAAAGGCTTGTGCCACCACTGCCAGGCTTTTTTTAGGAGTATGTCTAATCCACATGCTCAGCACTGGTGGAAATACAAAAAGTGTAGTCATTATTTATTATGAACTCTCTGTGCCCTGTCCATTCATTCCTCACAGCCACCTTAAAAACTTTTTCCTTAAATCCAGCACTTGGGAGACAGAGGCTCAAGGCCAGCCTGGTCTACAGAGAGAGTTCCAGGACAGGACAGCCAGGGCTACACAGAGAGACCCTGTCTCAAAAAAAAACAAAACAAATCAAAACCAAGAATTCAAAAAAAAAAAAAAAAAAACAAGCAAACTATCAACATACTCATTTATACAAGAGGGAACTGTGGTCCACAGGGAGAATAACTTATTTGCCATATTGATTAACTGGGGAGCCAGGATTTGAACTCTGGCTGCCTGACACCAGTACTAGGCCCTCCCGCCAGCACCACTTCCTGCAGTATGGTGCTTCCCATTCAGTGGGATGGATGTACCAGGTGACTCCTGGGTCAGTAGGATTAAAGATTCCTGACCACCAGATGTGGCAGCCGGCTTAGGCCTGGCTGCCGAGCCTTGGATTCTGGGCTGCCTTTTCAGGGTCACAAGGGTGGAGAAACAGGAGGAAGGAGGAAACAGGGTTGAGTCAGATGGCTTGTGGAATCTCTGGC